>NW_026996939.1:0-79945 GCF_035044405.1 Drosophila montana
GAGCGCGCCGATCGACTCATATTTCGGCCACTTGGTTTATGACCGGGGTGTTGTTTATATAAACACTGCAGCAAAGTGTTACAGTGTGTTCACTTTAAGTACTCTTGGTACAGTAGATATTCAATATATATGCATACTACACTATAAAGTCTACAAAAATTTAATGCTTGAATCCCTTCATTCAAGAAGAAGGAATTTCGATTATACGCGTAGGTGGGCGATTGCTTAAGGCCAATCTACCAACTGACACAAAGCATCCTATTTTAATGCCTAAAGATCATATAGTCGTAAAATCACTTATTATTTACACTCATCGAAGCGATTTACATGCCGGGGCTCAATCGTTATGCGCCTTCTTGCGGCAGAAATATTGGATCAACAATTGCAGAAAATTGGCTCGCAATGCGGTACGAAGTTGCATTACCTGTTTCCGCCTTCGACCTGTCTTGGGCAATCAGGTCATGGGACCGCTGCCAGAAGGCCGAGTGCGAGGCAGTATCTACCCCTTTCATCGAGCGGGACTAGACTTTGCAGGACCAATTTGAATGCATTTCAACATACGAGGGAAGCGCCCAGTCAACGTGTATTTAGCTGTGTTCGTATGCTTCCTGACGAAGGCATGCCATATAGAGATCGTGTCGGACTTGAGTGCCAGCGCCTTCATAGCGGCACTTAAACGGTTCTTTGCCAGTCGTGGCCTAAGCTCCGACCTGTTCTGCGACAACGCCACTAACTTTGTAGGCGCGTCACGAGAACTGGGCAAAACTTTTGACCAGTCGGGCCAAAGTGTTATCAACAACACGTGCAATCAACGAGGGGTCAAATTTCATTTTATCCCACCACGCTCACCTCACTTTGGAGGGTTATGGGAGAGTGCGGTAAAGGTTGCGAAACAGCTGCTGGTCAAGTGCGCAAACAGCACGGCTCTCAACTACGAGGATCTCTCAACAGCAGTTACGCAGGTGGTAGCCGTGATGAATTCGAGGCCGCTGTATCCTTTATCATCGGACCCGAATGACTTAGAAGCACTAACTCCTAGCCACTTTTTGGTTGGCTGCCCACTTAACTCGCTAGTGGAAACATTCAACGAAGCATTAGTCAAACTATCGCTGACCAACCATTGGAAAAGGATTCTCGTAGTACACAATATGTTTTGGCGCCGCTGGAAAACTGAGTACCTCACCTTGATGTAGGCGCGCTCGAAATGAAGGGCAACTGCGAGCAACGTACAGATCGGAAGTCTAGTTCTGATCGCCAAAGACAACGCACTGCCTGGACAATGGTTATTAGGAAAAGTGTCCGAATTACATCCCGGATACGATGGCGCAGTGCGTGACGTGACTCTCAAGACCAAGGCGGGGTTTCTCAAGCGAAATGTACATAGAATCTGCCCCTTGCCACTGGAGTCAACAATAGACGGTGTTTTGGAAGGAGCTCCCAAGGCGGGAAGTATGTTCGCGCCACAAGTTAATATACAGTATTTAGTAGCGATGTCAGCGATATTTAGTATTTTTGCTTACATTCCTTAAAATGTTAATTGAATTGAATAACTATCGATATTGTCGATCGATTTATTGTACATTGAACTGTAATCAGTTTGTCAATCGAATAAAAGTGTTGGAGCGGAGCTGATCGGCATTTTTGCTGGGAAGGGAATTTTCCTACTACTTATTAATTTCAACGCTTGTGATGGAGTCTAGATCGAACACATTCCTAAAAAAAATGTATTATAAAGCTTTAACACCCCTAAAATTGTAAAAAGCTGATTTTGGAATTATGGCCTTCACATTTACACACATTTGGATGCTATATAAATGCCCGGCAAAATATAAGGCAAACATAATAAGGCTTGGACAGTAAATACTGAATCAAATTTTAACAGAATTTTCTATAGCCTCGGACTAAGGGAAAAGGTATCACGTGCTATTATTGATATTATTGCCCGTAAATGGTATTATTGTCCGATTTAGGACAATACCTCACAAAAAAGATTCGATCTGTTTGTGAGTCAATAGAACATACATTCAAAATTTAAAGTCTAGTTCTTTTAGTCACCTAAAAAAAAGCGTTCGAATCTGTTTCATTTGTCTGTAAATATATTGCAGTCGCTAATCTGCTCTCATCGAGATCGGTTGTGTCGCGCATAGAAAAAGTTCGTGCTTATCTATTGTGTAATCTGCGTGTGCTAAAAAAAGCACAAAACGTAAACTTCGGATGCTGTCTCGTCAAGTGTCGGCAATTTGACAACAACAAAAAACAAGTGTAATGCGATAAGACTGCATTCGTTGCCTGTTTGGGCAAAACATTACTCCTCTCTGCGCGCAGCCGCACAAGAGGGGCAATAAACGCCGCGCTTATCAGCTAAGTTGATCTGACATACTTCTGCACAAATAATATAAAGTAAAATAAAATGGATATGAACCTTTTTTCTTAATCTCCGCTTAGCAATAAGCATATTGATTACGAAAAAATGCGCCAAGTAGCTGGGAAATCAACATTGGAGATCAGGACAGAGTTTATTAACGCGCTACGCCTTTTATACACTGATATTCAAAACATCAGCACAATAACTACAACACTAAAATTTACTAGTGCTTCTAGTAATTCTATATACACCACGGCTACTGCTGCAAACAGCAGTGTGAGCCCCAGCGGAAGCATGGATAACCATGGAGCTTGTTTCACCCAATGCTCCTCAAACACTGCCTCTCCAACACTCAGTGGGGCTGCTAAAATTGACTCTCTAGCCCCTAGTTGAGCTGCTATAAAATTGGTGGCAGCACAAAAAAAAATTTGAAAAATAAGAGGAAGAAACCTTTATCTCTCAATACTAGCGGTAAGAGGTCGAACAAAGATTTGAAGCTGGTTTCGCCCTCAGCATCAACTAGCATGGCAAACTCTAGCAACAGGTTTGCCTTGCTAGACATGGACATGGACATGGATGTTTCCAGTGTAAGCCATGTTGACGAAAGTTCCATAGCTACAAATGCTCATCATAAGAATATTTCTACTGATGCAAGTGACACAGCCAACAACCCACAACATAACGTATCTAATACCAACAATCAGCTTAACGGTACCCCTAAGCCACCGCAAATAGTTGTGAGTATTGCCTACCTTAATGATCTCTTTGAACTCATCATAGAGGTCCCTAGTCTAGATAACGTGGCAGTCAAACCAAGGAGAAACAGCCAGAATATTTCCCAAAGACAATGATACTTACAGAGCCATTGTTAACCATTTTGATGGTATTGGTTGTGAGTTCCATACATATCAATTAAAGGAAGAGAAACCTTACAAAATAGTGGTTAGGGGGCTTCATCATAGCACTTTAAACAACGAAATTATTGCAAATTTAAAAAAAATTTGGCTTTGATGCTCTTCAGGTACACAAGCCAAGATCAAGGAACAACAGAGATGAAAAACTCAATATATTCTTCATTAATATAAGGCCATGCGCAAAAATTAATGAAATATATGATATCAAAACACTTTGCCGACAAAAAGTGAGAATAGAAAGGTTGCGCAAAACATCTGAAATCGCTGAATGCATACGATGCCAGGAATACGGTCACGCAGCCAAATACTGCCGTCGTCATCCTAATTGTGCACGATACGGTGAAGATCATCTCACCAAGCTATGCGCACGACCCCAAGATGAACAGCCTACCAGTATGCACTGTGGAAGAAATCATGTGGCAAGCTACAAAGGATGCCAGTGGTACCAGGTGTATCTTCGACGATCAATGGGCTCTTAAATGAAACAACAGTCTTACACGTTGCCGTCTAGACAGACCAAGAGGGATAAAAATCAAGCAAAGCAACAACAACCACAACGAAAACAGCAGCAGCAGCCTACTCGACAGCAACAAATGCCTAACACTTCAAAAGTCAATACTGGAGGCAAGTGCTATGCCTCAATAGCAAGAAACGGCAAAGAGCCTGCCCAGCGCCCCATACATGATCTTCAAGCGCAACTACAGTTATTGAAACCAAAAGAAAATATTATGCAGCAGCAGTATCCAGAACAACAGCAACAGCAATTTTTAAAATGGCAACAACAGCTTCAGGCTTCAGGAGCAGCAACGAGAACAAGAACAACAAAACAAGCAAAACAGTTCGACTAGAACGGCACGAAAAAATGGTTAATGAAATAGCCAACATGATAAAGTAATGGACTGGGGTTACATCGACTTACCGGCTCCATAACAACGCCTAAGCCTCACAATGAATTCACTGAAGATCCTTATCTGGAATGTCAATGGCATTGCAGGAAAAGCCAGAGAGGTTGAGCTCTTCGCGCAAAACAACAATGTCGACATTCTTCTCTTAAATGAGATCAGACTAAACCGAGGGCAAACAGTCAAAATATACGGGTATGCAGAATGTATATATATTCAGCTTACAAGCCATCAAGCCAGCGGAGGAGCGGCGGTATTCGGGAGGAGTTCTCTCCGCCACTTTTCGCAAAAATTTATTGAAACGCGAACCATACAAATGTCTTCAATAAAAGTTGCCACAGGTTTCGGAGACATGGAATATAGCGCCATAAACTGCCCACGAAGAAATAGAATTGAAGAAAGGCACTTCAGTGACATACTCGCTTCTTGCGGCCAAAGGTATCTGGTAGGTGGAGACTGGAATGCGCGACATTGGTTGTGGGGAGATACATACAATCATCTTGAATGCTCCATTCAATTAAATTCGACTCTGGAACCTGGAGAAGACATTGAGAATGTAGTAGATTCTCTAACTGAAAATATATATAGAGCTGCTACTGCCACTACGCCACCCAATCCTAAGTCACGTCCCACTAGTTATACCATTGTTCTCACGAGGGAGACCAAAGAGCTAATCAGAACAAAAAGGCGCCTTCGAAGAAGATCAATTTGATCTCAAGATCCTTGGGACCGAACTTTGTAGAACCGAGCAGCAAAACAGCTACGTAACCTCTTAAGGGAACTCAGAAGTGATTTCTTCGAGCAAAAATTGGCTTCCATATACTACACCGTCGATGCCAACTACTCTCTATGGAAATGCACCAAATCGTTTAAACGACAACCCTTTAGACCTTACGGTGGATACCCCTCCAAACCAGCTAGAGGGAGTTCCCTGGAGCAGCCGTCATAAGCTAAGTATCTCGGCATTACCTTGGATAAGCGCCTTACTTTTGGGCCACGCCTCAAAGCTTCTGTAAAAAAATGTCGTCACAGATTGCAACAACTGCGTTGGCTCAACAATAAAGGAGCACCTTCCCGCTGAGGTATAAAAGAGCTGTATACGTGCACTGTATTTTGCCGATATGGCTTTATGGAGTGGAGTGGATTTGGGGATTGCAGCCAAATCCAATTATAAACGTATACAGGAATTGCAGAATCGGGTACTACGACAGATAACAGACTGTCCCTGGTACGTATGCGGTTCCGCGTTATGGGGTTCGGTTGTAAATTATATTTTCTATCCATGTGTTGTTAAGGTACTAAATTATGATTGCAGGTTCTACACTTACTAAAAAAAAAAAAAAAAAAAAGTAAATATATTACACGGTAATAAAATTCCCGAACAGATACAACATGGATGGTATTGAGTGGACTTTAAGAGCAAGTGAACGCAGGTGGGTGGTACATCAACTGGCCTATCATATTCCGGGGAACTGTGGTTCTGGCCACATCAGACGTATCGTGACCGCATCGGCAGAAGCGGAAAGTGTGTCCATGGCTTTGGCAGCGTCTACAGTCCGCATTCACTCTTTGCTTGCGCATGGGCCAGATCCAAATTTTTTGCCTGTTTAGTATTTAAATTTTAAATATTTTCAAATTCATTGGATTTTTGTTGGATTTAGGACTATGGATGTGTAAGATATTGTGCTTTAGATTAGCATATCTTCTCCGATGGTGCAACGTGGAGTAATGTATTCCTCGCATCACCATTTTATAGGGCTTATCCTCGTGTAGCTGGAAGCTGCAGATCTTAATTTTGATATCATCCAGCGTCCTGACTATAGTCCTGTAAAGGTGGAAACGTCCTTGGTTTGTAGACGAAAAGTTCTACGCAATCATATCCACTACGGGGCCAATGACGGTCATGAGGCTATTAAGATTTTCAGTACCAGTAAGACTATTGGCGGGGGCTTTCTGCTGGACGTTCTGGCCTGTTTCTCTGGAGCCGGGAGCCTGGAATGGCCAGCGGTGAGATTCTGCCATCAGATTATGCGAGGAATCGGCCAGCAATATTGGCCATAACATGGCAGGTAGAGTAAGTGTTGAGGCCACACCTTGTCAAATGGACAAGGTTTTAAAAATACTTAGGAAAAATTACAATTTATTGCTACGACAGCAGTGCAAGGTGTTGTCGTCTTTTCAGCCGGGTGATAGGACGAGCTACAGCGAGATGTCTGGCCAGTCTGCTCATGCGTGTTTTAAGACGATCGGTCAACCGAAAGTGAAAAAAGCTGTGGCCTACGTACACGATGTTTTCCGGAACCTTCTCTGATGTGAGGATACATCCCAAAACAATACTATGCCATATGCAGCAGTAGTTACAGCCATTATTACCTACGGACCATTGGTTTGATAGCTAGTATAATCCCAGAACTATAATATTCATAAAATTATAAGACTACAAAGAGCTACTTGGGCAGATGCTGATGCTTTTGCACCTGTGTGCATCTTATTCTCACAGCAAAGCTTTGCAAAAAACACCGAGGTCTAGAAATATAAATATTTATAGTATGTATTGTGTGGATGTGCGCACAAAAAGATCACGGCGCTTGCCGCGATCCAGAGATATTTTCTTCAATGGTTTGGCGCTGCCTTCGATATTTTGGTAGATCCTTTTGTGGCTGCAGTAGCAGAAGGCACACACACATTCAAATGTTCTAATATGTATTTCTTCGTCCAGTCAGGCATATTGCGAAGAATCTGATTTAATTATTTTTAATAAACACTTAAGTGACCTAATTTAAATAATTTTATTGCGTATTATTATTTTGTTGTTTGATGTGCGGACCCATTTTGCTTAAAATAAAAAACCTTTAAATAGTATTTCTGCAAGGGTAATTAATCGTCGGCTTGTCGAAGAATTCTGAAAAAGACCATAAATTTATAATTGACAGCAGCCCTAAATTTCCGCCATGTGGTTATGAGCTATTGACCACCCACAATCTTAATACCTGCCGAAAACTGGAAAAGATAAGGAGAGCCCCGCATTACCATCGACCTATCCTTAGATTTAATACTTTATAAAAGGTTAATTTTCGTAGAGCTGAAGGCCTGGACACTAGCTCTCTTTTGTAATTAACTATAGAATTATTTATAATATAATATGAATGTATTATAGTTAATAATAATAATAATAATAAATATTGTATGCTTAGTGCTAATAGGCGCTCAACAGGAAAAAAATCAAAACCTGCAGTCAAATCTTAATAGAAATCCATGCCCTATTTAATCATGTAAGTAAGACTTTAGTTCATAAAACTATACAATTCATAAAAATGTATGTATAAAAATATTATATATTATTGTGCATATATTGCTGAGCAATATCGCAACATTTCAACCTGTTTATAAATTTCAATTATTTATTATAAATTATATTATAATAAATTATATATTTCGATTGTTCATAATCGGCTGCAGTTTATTTGATAGCCTAACTCCACTATTAACATTTCTTACATTTTTTGCGAACGTGAAGTATGATGTCTGTACGTTTTCCCATTGTAACATTTGCAACAAATTTTGGTGTTCGCACCGAGTAGTTCGAGTTCTTTGCGATGATTTATCGGTAATCGTATCGATGTTATTAAAAATGTGAGCGTATTAATACCTCAAGCAGATGTTATAACAGAGAACGCGGTAACTTTAAAATATAATTATAAATTTTAGTTCCCATAGTTTTTAACATTTAAAGATGGCCAAATCTCGCAGGGTCCATTGATTGGCGCCTCTACTTCGAGGCAGTACTATTTGAACTTTGGAAGGAAAACTTTGCGGTGCTTAGGTGATTCAAATCAAACGGATCAACCGTTTATTTAAAGAACCGGTATTTATGCCATTCCTATGTCACCGACAATTAACTTTTGCTAATGGAATCGCAGAATGTGTAATCAGGCAATTAAATCTAAAGTGTCCATTTTTATACCCTGAACCCATTGAAAATGGGTAAAGAGGGTATAATGTATTTGTGCAAATATATTTAAGTATATATATTCTTGATCAGCATCAATAGCCGAGTCGATCTAGCCATGCCCGTCTGTCCGTATGTATGAACGCAAGGATCTCAAAACCTATAAGAGCTAGAGACTTGAAATTTTGGCTGTAGGTCCTCCTAGTCCCCGCGCTAATCGAGTTTGTTTCCGGTATTCGATAACTTGCCCCGTTTCCAAGTAATCGATAAAAATCGATATCGAAATCCTGTTTTTTGGGCAACTTCGGTAAACAATATGAGCTAGAATCACCAAACTTGACATGTAGCTTCTAGAATAGTATATATATATCAAGTATCTATCATTTTATACCTATCGCCTGTTGGAAGAAGAGGGTTCAGGGTGTCCCCTAGTCGGGAGCTCCCGACTAGAACCTCTTACTTGTTTTGTTTGAAAATGGTCCGCTGAACACTGATGAATTGGACATATAGGGAAATAAAGATAGAAGACGACAGCGACGAAAGCGAGTGCGTAGAATTCGGTTATAGTCAACACACAAAACCAAACCAAAGCCAAACAGAGCACTAAGTGAATAGGAGAGACGATTAAATCAAGAGTTTCTGGCAGAGCTCAACGTAGTAAGACAACAGTTTAGCAGCCTACGAATAAAAGCTCCCCAAGTAGAAGTCTACCAATGGACAACTGTTTATCCAAACATTAAATGTGAGGTGAAATAAGACATAGTAAAGTCAGTCCCAGAGTTTGATAGTCATGAATACGTATCTTGGAGGCAATCAGACGAAGATGCATATGAAATATTTAAAACATAAAGATGAAGTGAACCACACAAGCCGTTACCATCATAAAAAATAAGATCAGAGCATTGCTTGTATCACATAACTCGACACGCAACAATTGCTAGGCTAGACTGCACCTAAGCCCATAAGCCCTCGCTACGCATCCTCCTGCTGGAACTTGTGATGGTCAGGCAAGCTGATTTGAGCATTATGCAATAGAATTGCACGAATAAAATGGGTATGACCATGGCTTAAGAGGTCTATGAGATTAGTAGTTCTCACAGCACAACCGAAAGATCTGCCGTCCGCCTTAGCGCTGGCCGAGATGCTGAGTCCAGCATTAACAAGAGTATGTTAACAGCTACATATGTAAGACCCGTAAGGCAGTTAAAAAACATCTGTCGACTATCCATCTACTGTGAGTTCCAGACACGGATCCGCAAAGTCCAAAAAAAATATTACATTCAAATTTTTTGAAAAACTGCCTTATTCTTTTTGTCTGGTTACGTAGCCAGCTGGAGCGACCTCGCGACCTCGCAACTGATAAGTGTAGGGCATTTGCTTAAAATATCTCTTATCATTGTTACCTCGATGTAGTGCTCTTCGCTTGTAATAAAATACCACAGACTAAATCGAGTCTGCGTGCTTCTTGTAATTGCAACGAATATACAAACAAATCATAAGCTTAAGAAATAAAATCAGTTTAATTATTTCTAGTGTTACAGCTACTGAAAAAGATCGATATCGCAACAGGTTGGTGACTCCGAAGTGATTTTTCTTTCGTGACTCTTTATTGTTTTACATTGACGCCATAAAAGTTTTAAAAGGTCAACAGCCTGACATTTCAATTTGCGTGGCTTATGCTAAGGGATCGCCGCCGCTTTGGTCACTCTCTTGGTCGCTCGAATTTGTATTGCCTTTCGTGCGGAACTTAAGTACAGCTATTGTTTTTTTTTTGTGTGAGTGGTATGCATGTACTAGCGGTCAACGTTGTTACGTCCTCAGCTAGTTTGCACTCACTTTCGATCATCGGTTTTAATGGCTGCAGAAAATAAGGCCTGTAGTGCAGTGCACTCTGCAAACAGGGTGACTTTCCTTAAGCGCAAAGCTATTTCAATTATTGAAAGTTTGAAAACACTACAAAATGCTCTAACTAATACGTGGCTTAGTGGAGGGATGAGTGCCGTCTTAGTGTTAGTCTGAAGCAGATCGAGCGGCTTCAGGCCTCATTTGAAAACACTCATACCAGCCTTGAAGAATTAAACTTAGATGAAATTGGTTGCCAATTGCGCGATCATTTTGACGAATTCGAAAAGCTGCAGCAACTTCGATCGTGCCTGAAGGATTAAGCGCAGGACGTATTTCGATCAATTGAAAAAACAAACGATAATTATGCCATAGCACAAAACTTATTGGAAAAGAGGTTTCATAATAGCCGTTAAGTTTTTCAGGCACAAATACTTGATATATTGCGGCTCAAGATGGTGGCATGGATCGGCAGTTTTACAATAAGAGTTGTCTGACCAATTAAACACACACACTCTCGCGTTAAAGATCATGGATCAGATCGCTAGTACATCATTCCAGATTATTCTGCAAAAGCAGAACCAAAGTGGGAAGAAAAGCTAGAGGACTTGTCATTCCTTAACTTAATACCATCATGTGACCAGAGATGCCAATCCATGCAAATAGTAAATTTTTTTTGAGGCAAGCTATGCCCATCTAGCCATCAGATGGGAAACACTAGTGTAATTAACACAAGTATATCGTTATTTATCGTCACTAACCATGACACCGCTTTCTGCTTTTTTGGTGGCAGCCATGGTCATGGGATATATATAAATGTACTCCGTTTGGAAACTTGACCCTTTCATAACGGTTTAGGGGAGCAAAACGACTTGCATTGTGCTTGAATTGTCTCAAGGAGGGTCATTTTCATTGCGATCATGCAGTTCTGTATGCTTTCGGACATTTGGAGCAAAACATCATTCCCTGCTACATTCAAACAATTCTACGCTGATTGCGCCTGCTGATTCATAGTCAATTGCCTATGCCTCTTTCTTTAAGTCGTCACCATCGACCTCCTTTATTTAAGGAACAACGCGTGGACTTGCTACTTGAACCAAGTCTTTTTTAAGAGCTTCTCTGTGTAAGCTTTAATAAAATAAAGCTTTTCGCTACCATGTATTAAGAAGACAAGGACCAGCTCTGTAGAACGTGGAAATGAATTGATGCGATGATTTTAGGAGATAGAAGACTGCTTCGAAGGAAATTCAAAGGAAGGAAATGATTGAATGGCATTTACCAGATTACCTAGTCGCCAATATTCGGTTCACTTACCCTTAAAGCGAAGTTTCCTTGGTTCCTGACCATGGTTCGGAAACTTTAATGTCGTCTTGACCTTAAGACTTAATATCCTAATTTTTTAAAGCCATATTTTGGTCTAGGTCATATTTTTTTGCTTTCGTACGGTTGAGCTAACACGATATTTTGGAAAAATATTTCACTGCGTACGTATTACAATACCAGATGATTTTCTCTAATATTTTCTATAGAGCCACTCGCCAGAACAGGATATCATGATTTTAAACTTATATAGAGTTACATATGTATCCAAGCTAGCATTATTTCTCTCTGTCCGCGTTATGCATCAGCTGTGTATGGATGAGGAAATTGACTTCCCAATTTGATCTCAGATTCTGCGGCGTGACTTTTACGTAGATGACCTCATTTTGGGGTGTGACTCGATTCAAGAGGTAAAGGAAATTCTCAATCAGCCAACTGGAATTTCGACAAATAGAGGTTTCAAACTGCGAAAGTGATGCTTAAGTAATGCTTCTATACTGGAAGGGATAGCAAAATAGAACGTAGAATCTTCGCTAAAGTTTAATGATGGGAGCAAGATCACCAAAACACTTGGACTCGCTCATTAGCAGCGGCTTTGCATGATCCTTGCGGAAGTTTTGAGAAAGCACAGTTTCTTAAGCTTAAGAGTAAACTCATGGCATGGAATGACGCTATGTTTCCAATTCACCCAATGCGTAAGATATCCTTTCTAGAGGATCGACACCGAACTAGGTCAATAATAATTGGCTTTCAACGGCTCAAAATTTATTTGTGGCAGCAAATTGGACTGGCGGCTTCCTGCTTACCAGAGAGGCCAGAAATCTAACTAGGAAAAAGCATCCTTGTTGCGTCATCATCATATGCGCATATGTTTACAAATTCTTACATAGAATTAGGCATCCTGGACTTATAGTAGCTAACACTCAATATGGCACAAAACACTTACTCCGGCTCCGTTTGAGACATAATAGACAAAACTGAGCAAGTAGTCAAGCAAGTAATCGTGCGTAGAGAGCCCAGGAAAATGTGAAAGAAATCCTTCGCTATTATTATTTTCTGAAAAGGGCTAAGTTGGCTACTGAGGCTGTCTTGAACTGCAAAGTCTGCACTACAGAAAAGTATGGCCGCCAGCTTAATAATCAAAAACTTGGAGAAACACCAAAACCATCTTATTCTGGTGAAATTTAACACATTGACATATTTTCTACTGACAAGAAACATTTAATAACCTGAATCGACGAATTCTCGCAAAACACTTTACTCAGTCACAGGGAAAAGACCAATTGGCATAGTACACGCGGCCACTGACGAATTTAAAGAATGGGTCAG
Organism: Drosophila montana; assembly: GCF_035044405.1. NCBI lineage: Eukaryota > Metazoa > Arthropoda > Insecta > Diptera > Drosophilidae > Drosophila > Drosophila montana. The sequence continues at coordinate 12,622 of NW_026996939.1, forward strand.
AGACAAGATCTCAAAAGCCCGTCAGGATCAGATGGCTAGGTGTAACCCGGATAGACAAATAAGGGTGATCAACTTAGGAGAAAATGTTTTTCTTAGAAAAAACAGTAGATAAGGCACCAAGTTGTGCCCGTTATGTTATGAAGAGAGCATACAAAAAGACTTGGGAACGTCTGTACTTGTTATGGGGAGAGTGGTCCATAAGGACACCCTAAGGTTGTTGCGAATCCTCATCCTACGGACTTTTAATACCCAATTATATATTTTTAGGCTAGTAATAGAATTTAGAACATCACTATAATTAACACAACTCATTCTTCGCTACCTCGTGGGTACACTCTTTACCTTAATAGGCATAACAACCGCTCGGATAACCAACTACTCCCATGCCCATTGCATACCCGTGTAAGACGGCAATGTGCAGGTATGGGAACAATATAGTTATGTAAGGCATTCAAGTAGCATGACCGACCTCGCAAATATAGACGTAGATTTTTTCCGTGTTAAAAGTACACTATCGATTAGCCAGAAGCCTGGATTTCCGAGGCACGGCATTGAAACTAAATGCAGGTACTCCAGACGCCGCTGATTTCGAAATAATTAGGATGTCCGAATCACAGTTGATAGAATCAAGCAATAGACAGCTAGTGAGTAGCACAGAAATACAAAGGCAAAATGTTTTAATCGCATTTCCCAAAGTTAAGTATATTTACGAGAAAGTTGCTATTTTCCCTGTGGCTCACAAAAACACCATACTACAAATGCAAGACGATATCGTGGCGGAATGCGACCATGAAGTTTTAGCCGTTACGGAGTTTACCACAAGCAACTACGGAACCTTTTGCAAAAAATCAGACCACGATACCTGCGCCCGCTGGTTGCGCTCAGGGGACTCTGCCCTTTGCCATACTCAACCCTAAACCCCATCACCATGATGAGCGAGGGTATCACATTGTCAACGAGCAGTTAGCAAGGGCAGTCCAGACGACGGACCAGAGATGGTGAAAGGTGGCACACATCTTATCACCCTCGAGCGCCTAGCCACCATAAATCGCACCAAATATGTGTAACGAAATGATGTGCTGAGCAAAACCCCATCCATAGTGACCTCACCCTTGTTGAATATTATTTGTCACGATCCAGTACTATGCCTACCATCGCTACAGAAGATGAACGAACATAATCTACGACTCATCTAAGAACTCAAAGATGGTTCGGAAGCTGACGAGTCGCCTAAAAGCTGGTTTGCTGTCGGAGCAGGCCTCAGCTTTTTCGTCAGTGGTTCCATCCTTCTTTGCCAGCATCTTAAGAGGTGAAAAATTTGGGGGGCAACGCAGGAGGTGGCAGATAATTATGGAACGGCCGAGGACGGCCATATTTCAAGGGGGGAGTAGTTAACGAGTAACCCTCTCTTGACAGCGAACGCTAGCAATCATGGTACTGACACATCACATAGTTCGGCCAGCGCCCTTGTAGCAACGTGCCAAAAAAGCGTGATATTCATATTTTATGTAAGTTCAGTTTTGTATGAATATTGTTAGAGCACACAGCTGAATAAAATACTTGCTCCCGCAATTGTCGTCAATATATAAATATTATTATTTATTCACTGAGCCACAAAGTTAGTGATAATCATCAGAAGACACCCAGCTAATCTGCAACTGGATCACCGCGCGATAATTCTCTGATTTATCCCGAAAACACAATAACCATCTATGAGTGGATTTGATTCCGGTTACGAAAACAATAATTGTTATATACTGGTCTGGTCCTGCCAGTTCCGAACTTAGCGCTGCCTGCAACAGACAAAGTTTCTAGACGATAGCTTTAAAATGAGAGACTAGCTTGCTTTGAAACTGACGGACAGACTGGCATAGCTTTATCAACTCGGCTGCTGACGCTGATTCATGCAAAAGTACCCTCTACAGGGGTATAAAAAGGTTCAATATGAGAACCTACTTTTCGACCGATTGTTCCTATGACAACTATATGATATAGTGGTACATGCAATACCCATTTATACATTTCATAAAATAAAGTTTTGCAGACATTTTTGGCATAGTAGGACTTATAAATGCCGAGTTTGGGTAATATATCGTATTAAGCAAACCAGTTTTCCGTATAAGTACTTAATGCTTAATTTTTGACCGATCGTTTCTATGGCAGCTATATTTTATAGATTTCATGTTAATAAGAATTTGCATATATGGGGCAAAGAAAAAACTATAAATGCCGAGTTTGAGTAAGTTGGATTGATAAACAAAAAAGTTTTCCATCAAGTTCTTAGAAAGCAATTTTTGACCGATCGTTCTATGGCAGTTATATGATTTAGTGGACCGATATTGATAAAAATTTGCGTTGGCATAGTAAAACTTATAAACGCCAAGTTTGGGTAGTATATCTTGCTAAGCCAAACAGTTTTTAATGCTATTAATGGTCAACAAAACGAGGGTCTAACTAATTATTTAATACATAAGAATTCGAAAATTAAATGTTAAATGCCTTAATTAGAATACACATATTTTTAATAACATCATCGACACGATGGAGTTCTTTTATTTGCCCGTCCAGCCAGCTATGGTTGTCAGTGAGTTATTAGAGCCTACAGCTTCGTAAGTAAAAATTTATAAAAATCGTAAATTACATACAATAAATAGGGGAAAAAAAAGAAAATAGTTATTGAAGGTAATAAAATGTATAGTAGTATATAGAGTGTTGCGTAGATATGATACAGACAAAGGGATGGGAACTCACCGACCCGGTGGGGGAAATTTATACCCTGTCCGGCAAGCTATACTCTTACTCATAGCTGCAAACGGTCGGTGAGTTCCCGAATGTATCCTGAAAGCAACGATTTTATTAGGTGTAGAGAAAGTTCGACGGAGAAAACGTAATAAAAACTATTGTCATATTTACATGGTACACGAAAAGAATTGTGCTTAGCGTAATCTCTTGTGCGAGTAGGTAATTATAAGGATCGATAATTCCTGGTCTAGACGGAGCAGAGAATTGAAGAGGCCCTACCAGAAAAGAGGAATCAGTGACGCCAACAATCAACTTATGAGGGAAGACAACACCGAGGATTGTTCTACGATTGGTTAACGACGGAAGATCAAGAAGAAGAAGCCTGCTGGAGTATGTTGGCAACCCAAGATTGGGGTTCCAATTTAAGCCTCGTAAGGCAATAAGCAGAAATTGTTCTGAACTGATTCAATATGATCCTGGCTATTGTTATACTGCGGAGACCAGATAATGAAGGCATCGTTAAACTCCTTAGACCGGCATTTAATGAAACGTTTATAAAGATTGAAGCAGAGCTTAGAATCAAAAAAACGCCTAGGTCCTAAACTGTTAGTATAAGTTGCAATGGAGTATTGTCTATTGTATATAGTACGATAGAATATCATAAGCATACACTTTGATCAATTTAGATGTAATTGATTGGTCGAAGACCAAAGTTACATAGCGTTCAAATCATCTTGTAGACGAGAGTGATGTAAGGAGGTGTATGAAAAACATGTACATAAGTACATGGGCATGTGATATTACAGAGAGGAGATGGTTTGTAAAACGAGTAAAGAGTAAAGGTCTTAGATGACTACCCTGAGGTACACCAGAAGTAACGCATGACTCTATGAGTCCTATCTTTTAAGGATGAAAAAATTCAATGAAGAGGGAGACCTAAACGGTCAAGCTGAAGGAGTAAAAGTTCATGCTATACAGAGACAAGCGCCTTACTAAAGTCAGTGTAAATGACATCAGCTTGCATTCTTAAAAGGAAAGCATCAGCTACCAAGGAAGTAAATTCAAGCCGGTTGGTCGTAGTTGACCGATTCTTTACGAATTCATGTTGAACAGGGGAGACAAATGATTTGCAGAAATTTCTGAAAATTCGAAGCGATTATTTTTTAATTTTTTTATTTTTTTTTTTTTTATTGTATTAGATTGTATTAGGCTTAGGAAATGTTTCGCCAAGCCTGTTTGAGTCATCAGGCTTTATCGTGGACAAACGTCAAAATCGGCTTTTTTGAATAAGGCTGCATCGTCACTTGGGTAGTCGGTGGACTCTGGGGCGTCTCCTGTGTCGTGGTCGCCCTCCCCTGAACCCAAATTAGTGATAAGGAAGGATGGCCATGTGATCCATAAGCCTTGCAAGTCGGGCGACAATCAGTCTTTCCCAGACCTTCGACAAGGAAGGCAGGAGACTGATCGGCCGATATGACTTAGGGTCATATTCCGGCTTTCACCGACTTATGGATCATAGTGGACTAACTTTCACTGGGCAGGGAAGTGATGCGTCCTTAAAATGGCGTTGAAAATCAACTTTATAAAAAGGAGCGCGCCCATTGGCAGGGCCTTCAGGGCGGTGTGGCCCGGAGCTTTAGTCCTAGGAAGGACTTTGACAGCGTTGACTACCTCTTTCACGCAGATGGGACCGATAAGTGGTGACATCTGAATCGGAGTCTCCGACGCTCGGGTAGTCTCATCGAGCTCTTCTGAAGAGGCCGAGTTTAATGTTGAAAACCGTTCCTTGAGGTGGCTGGCGAAGGTGTCAGCTTGTTTTTTAGCTATATTTTCTGACAGCAGAATTATTCCGATGGCGTGTTTTTGTACTAGGGCCTCCAGCTCTAGAACTTTTCCTGAAATGCCCTTGGCATTCCAGATTAGCAATTTCAGTGGTGTGTTTATTTTGATAGCATTGAGGTTAAAAAAGTAAGGATTTGCAGTTGCATACCCGAAACCAGCTGTTGCATTTCTGCCATCCTCTCGATATCTCGTCTCATGTCCTCGATGGAAGAGGAAAGTCCATCCCCGTTTCCAGATGTCTGTTGCTGCTGTTGTTGCGCAGTCAGCCTCTCCTGTTGCTGTTCTCTCAGCAGTCTATGTAGCCCAGCTTGCGCTGGTCCTTTTCGCTGGCTAGAGCTCGTGGCGTTGTTCTCTGTGCTGAATGCAGCTAGACCTCTTCTGGTGGCAGCGGCGTATGAAAGCCCTTCTACTTGTTGTGCTATACAGGGAAGTCAACAGGTGAAGGCCCATGAACTTTATTGCTGCGGCTTCGGTTAGCTTGAGTCGGTGGGAGATTTTTCATTTTGGCGGGCTTTGGGGCTCCCGCACGCTTTGTATATTCGGTGAACAACTCTCAGCGCTTATAGTTGGCAGGGTGGGTACCACCGCAGTGGGCGCTTGTTGCCGGAACTGAGTCGGGCCGTGTGCAATCAGCAGAGCGATGATTGAGCCCGCATTTAACGCATTTGTGTTGTTTTCTGCAGTATGTGGCCGTGTGCCCGTACTCCTGGCATCTATGGCATTGCACCACATCCTGGCTTCTTCGAGCAGTCTCAACCTTGACCACCTGCTTGCACAGCTTCCTGATGGTAAGGTCCTTCTTGTTGTTGGCCGTCGGCTGCAAGTAAATGAAGTGTATATTCATGGGCTCCTTGGTAGCTTTGCTGCTCGGATTGTGTACGTGGAGAACGGTATGGCCCTGGCTACGCAGGTCGTCGTTGAGTTCTCGGTTGAGTGTGGAGTGGTGGAGGCCTTTGATTACTATGCGGTAGGGCTTCTCCTGCTGCAGCTGGTTTGAGTAGAACTTAATTTTATGTTCTTCCGGTATCTGTATGATGGGCCTGTATGTGGGCACATCATTTGATGGTCAAGCTATCCGCTACTTCGGATAGTATGAGCCACACGTCGTTGATGTCGTCGATGCGATTTAGCACGATGGGGGTTGGCTTCTTTCCTCCAGTGGAGGCATTGTTTTTGGCACTTTTTTAGGGCACGGATGAGCTGGTGCTGGCATGGGGACCTGCTGTCTAAGACTTTGCGCTTATCATTTATTTTTCTCGCCTGTGCTTGAATCATTCGAGCCGCGGCTGCGGCGTGCGAATTGGGTTTGACGATATCTATTATACGCACTAGGGCGTCAACGGGGCTTCTATTTGCACTGCTGCTGCCGGGGTCTTCGGATTCGATTAAAGGGTAGGAAGGTGAAACTGAAGTACTTCTTCCAGACATCAGCGCGAAGCAGCTGTTCCTAAGCGGCTGTTAAGCATTGAGGTGCTCGGCGGCGTAGCGGCGTCAGCATTTAGTTGGCCCACCTCGTTAGTTCGAGACGACCCCTTTTTACTCATTGTGAGTATGTTGCTGTTCTCAGCACTTACTGGTATGGTGGCTCTATTTGCATTGCCACTGGCTGAGTAATTGTCAGCACGGCAGCGCTGACGAATTGCTTAATTTGTTTGACCACCCTATTTTTCGGTTTGGTTTTATTTCAATTAAAACAAATTGCTTTGTCAGCAAGTAGTTTTTGTTTTATTTTTGCCGTTTTCGTGTTTTCCAATATTTGATGCGTTGCAAACTTTGTGCGGAATTGCAAAAGCCGCGTTTGGCCGTTTGGGCGTGCACTCGAATTTTGATTTTCAAGATTATTCCGCGAGCACGTCCATTCACTTCGAACACCAAAAAGTGTCTCCTTATTTTTTCAAATAAATTAAGGATTGCAATTTTGTATATCAGACTTAAGATTCTTTCGAAAGAGATGGAAAGACAGAAGATTTAAGGGATGGAAAGGAAGAAGGATAGCTTTAGGAAGAAAGGAAACACTACACTCTTTTTTTAGACAACTAGGATATAAGAGTAAGAATTATTGTTAGTACAGACAGATCTGTTAGTTGGTTGGAAAAGTTAGCAAAGAGTTTGGCAGCATCAGAATAATTGCTAGCTTTATCTATCCCGAGAAAAACGATCTGTCAATATTGAAGACCATTTCGTGTTGTCAATCTGAGTCGAGCAGAGTCTTATACCTCGATAGACAAAGATTTGCAGAAATTGTTGGCGATTGAAACAGTTTCCTTCAATTAAAACAGCCCGAGCAGTTGAACCAGTTATAGGAGTGCCACTTTCTAGATACTATCGTCAGGTCGACTTAAAGTAAGAGTGCCATTTTATTAAGATTATTAAGAACTGCGTTAAATGATCTTTTTATGGTTGAACCGACCATTCTTGATGAGCTATATTCGACTCTGCTTCGATTTAGACTCAACATATATACATTGGCAGCTGACATCAAAAAGATTTAGAGGCAGGTCATGGTACATGAAGCCGATCGAGATTTCCAGCTCGAAGTGTCGAGAAAAAGCCTATCTTACTCTTTAAGGTCCTTCAGGTTAAACACTGTAACTTACGGCACTGCGCCTGCCCCGTTTTTGGCAATACTGTTGTAATATTTGCTGAATTTTTATAATTAAAAGATTTTAATTATTTAAGTTGAATGCTGTTACGTAGTTTATTTTATGTAATAATCATCTTGCCATAATGATGGTTGACGCTCAACTGTGGCACTCAATATATAATCGTGTCATGCATCCCACTTCTTCCGCTTCTGTATAAGAACTACCAGCGGTTCATCTGATAATACATTACTATCGTCCAACACTGGTAGACCTGGTTCATCCACATATCACATAATTGGTTCATTGCCATTGGTAACATTATCTTGTCTGCTACGCCCAAGTGAAGGTACTATTTCAATCGGTTTCAAATTATCAGGACCAGCTACATTACATTTGACATTTTCTTCAAACATTAGTTCGTTTCATTATCACTTCATTATTCATAGTCTTGGCAATGAACCGTCTGTTAAAATAGTTGTCGGCCGGTGCCAGTCCCATAATTGCAACAGAAATTGTGTTATATTCCAATATTCTATATTGATAGTTTTCTGTGGCTTGAGCTTCAGCGCAACGCTTCCATTCACATTCACAAACACATAAAATTCACAGTGGAACTAGAACAAGACGGGAAACTACCATTTTTAGACACATAAGTAAACAGAGTGGACAACTCATTCAAAATTAAGTGGTATATGAAACCCATAGCATCTCGACGAATACTAAACCTTATCACCCAAAAAGTATGATTATAAATATACATATATACATGAAGTCCTGTCCTGCATATTCAAACAAATCAGCAGACACTATCTGAAACGGCTATCCTATTTTGTTGAACTAGCTTTTATTTTTGATTGTTTCGTGTGAATTTTTCACAAGTGGCACACGATTTAACTATCTCCTTTATCTTTTCACGTTAGGCCAATTATAAAGCATTCTTGCATTTGCAAGCGTTTTTTCATTTCCCAAATGTGGAGCATGTAACTTACATAATTTTTCCCGAAATTCTGATGGGATTACGAGTCGATGATCACGAAAGACTAAGCCATTCTGAAAATGCAGTTCGTTTTTGAACCTATGAAAAACTTGGCCCAGATGGTCCAGTAGGTGATAATTTGGCCAACCCGTGACAGGCAGTCAGCCACAAGCATTTCTTTTCCTGGTTTGTACACAACAGTCATCTCTGGATATCTCAAAAGTGACATGAACATTCGCATTACCACATCATCGATATCACGCCTGACTAATGTTTCCAGTGATCCAGTGATCACATTCTACGTTAAATTCCCGACCATACAAAAAAATAATGTAATCGTTGACATGCGAAAACAAAAGCCAACAGCTCCTTTTCGATCTGAGCCCACTTTTTTCACTCCTACTCAATGTTCGAGAAGCATATGCTACTGGGTGTCCGTTTTGAACTATTGTACAACCCAAGCCATCCTTTGATGCATCAGTTTGTACAATGACTTCGGATCACAGATGTTACAAAACTCAGCAAGTTTTTAAAATCCGACTCATGATTTTCCGTCCATTCAAATTCAACACCATTTCGAGCTAGATTGCCGATTGCTTTGACAAATTTGGAAAAATTTTGCCAAAATTTTAGAATACCCAAAAATATTAAAACGTCCGCTTTACTTTCCGGGTTTTTCATTTTTAAAATCGAGTCGTGATAAAATATTTCTCATGAATTTAACCTTGCGCTGACGATATTGAATTTTATCTGGATTAAATTTAATATTATTTATTCGCGCTCTTTTTCGATCTCCGCGCTCATACCCATATCATCGAAATAAATTATGACCCCCTCAATATTTCCAAACATTCTAATAATTTCACATTGAAACAATTCAGGTACGAAATTAAGTCAAAGCGGCATGCGATTAAATTTAAACCTACCAAATGGAGTCACAAACGTTGTTAAATCGGAGCTTGGTTCGTCCAATTCCATTTGCCAATAGCTGCTTTTTAAATAGAGAACTGAAAATACATGTTTATTTGCTAGACCCGACGTTAGTTCATCAATCGTCGGGATCAAAAAATGTTCTCGTTTAATACATTCATTGAGTCGTTTTGGATCTTAACAAATTCGAAGTTCATCTGAGTAAGGTTTTTCGACGATTTGCAAATTATTGACCCAGTCAGTTGGGTAATCAACAGGTGAAATGATTTCATCCTGTACCATTTTCCCCAGAGCTTTCAGTCTCTCCAATAAATAATTTGTTATCCGTTTCTTATAGTGAAGGACTTACTTTGAATTTTCTTTTATATTAATCGCGAACATTCTCGGAAATTTACCCAAACCTTCAAAAACATCACGATTGCTTTGCACAAATTCCCCCTTTATTGTGACAAACAAGCGACAGACCCCACGTCAACTCGCTTAACCAATTCAAATCTTTGGCATGACCCGAGACCCAATATTGGTTCACATACGTCATCGACAACAATAAAACGAGTAGACTGTTCCATTTTTGACATTTGATCAATGCAATTTTACTTAACTGTCCCAAAAACATTTAATTTATTCTCCTTATAATCATAGACAAAAGAATTTATACTTATGTTTTCCAATTTTGATTTCAGCTTTTTAACTATTTTGGCCGGAATGCAGTCCACATCAGATCCAGTATCAAGCTTAAACCTAACCACTTGTTTCGCTATCTGATATTCCTTGTAACATCGCTTCTTATGATTACCAATGTTGCTTGAATTTATTCTATAAATACTATCTAATTTAATTACCTTATTCCCACATCCATCAATGATTGGTACAGAATTACCTTTGCCCTCCCAGTTGAGTGAGTGTTGTTGTCTTCCATTGTTGTTATAATCTGTCAATTTACGATTTCCACCGTATCTTTCCGATTTCGTTTCTTTGTTGTCCGTTTGCTTTCCTTTTGATTTGCAAAACCGCTGGAAATGGCGTCCACATGATCGGCAATTGATATTCTTGGCTTTGCATGTTTCCAAATGATTTTCCAAGTAATCATTACCATTATCATTTAAACAACCTCGTGTTACTAAGTACATTAATCGTATCACTTGACTGTTGCTGTTCAACAACACCTTATTTTCCTTGGTCGCTTCATATGTTTTGCACATTTCAATGACCTTTTGCAATGGCTCATCCTTGTCATCCAACAATTTCAATTGCAATTTTTTGTCATAAACATCGATCTTTCAACATTCGCTCATTATACGATGCTCCATTACAGTTGTATTCACAAAATTCAATCTGCTTTTGCAGTTTTGTGTCAAATTCAACAAACGGTTGCTTTTCCTTCTGCACAAAATTGTTTAATTCAAACGATTCCATCGTTATATTCTTTCGCGGAATGCAATATTCATCGAATGCTTTCAAAACATCATCCAATGTTCTTCAATTGGCTACTGCGATAGTAGCGTTTTGATTTGGTTCAGCATTTTTAGCCACAGCCGGTACCATTACATTTTCCTGTCCAAGAATTCCATTTACTGTTCCATCATTCGAAAACAATGTGTTGTAGATTTTACGAGCCTGTCGGCCAATAAACCACAAAACTTTGCAATTTTCTTCGATTCAGTTCCTTTGTCTTTGTCTGTTGCTTGCATGTACATCAAAAATTCATTTTTCCATGGTCGCCACTCCTTTGTCACGTTTGTGCAATCCAATCCTGTTGGTAACCGATCATCCGACATGATGGCTGATTTCCAAAAAAAAAAAAATACTCCAAAATATTTACCATAAATGTTTTCCCGATGATGACCTGGTGATCTTATCAACTTTTCGGACTATCATGCTCCCAAAGCCCGATGATTTTCCAAATTTTGTAAGGTATTTCACCACAATTTGCAATATTGCACGCTATTTCACAACGTGACGTCACCTTTGTTTCCTTTGCTCGGTACCGAACACAATTCGTTTTCTTTATCGTATCTTAAAATTTTACTTCTGACACCATGTTATAATTGTTGAATTATTATAATTATAAGACTTGTCATGTTGATTGTTGATCAATATATAATCGTGACATGCATAGATGGGTGCGTTCCCTATAACTACATACATATGTCACAGAGACACCTAGTGACGAATTTTACTTGTTCGATATCGAACAAGCCATATTATGACAACAATGTTTAACAAAGCAAAGTGAGATGATCAGGTCGTTACACCCTAGTACTGCTACGTTATGAGACATGCTTTTTATGTCGATGACGTACTGACTGGTGCTGTATGCGTAGAGAACCTTCAAACGATTAAGCATGAAGTGTCGCGAAGTGTCCAATCTGATGACAGATCTTTACCGTACAAATACGCAAAGCAACTGCTGGACTAAAAGCTATGATAGACCGACCAGACATCTTGGAAACTATCGATAGTTTTCCATCGCGTTATAATTTAAAAGTATCCCCACGGCGCTCGAAAGAAGGAAGCATTCGAGAAAATAGTTGAAGTCATCCAACGCGTTGAGAACTCAGCTGACCTAGATAAAGTTCAAAAGAAGATGCGCGTAGTTCATAGCCTTCAGCGACTCAATCAATTTATACATGAGTATAATGGATCTTGGTGCTCTTTTCCCTACTTCGAGTAAGAAGACGACTTTCAACTACCCCTCATTAGTTGCTAATTATCCGCTACCTCTGGATAAAGTTTGCGATTCGCTAGAAGCTTTATAACTTTGGCTAATTAACGATACAGGGGGCGTCAAACAGTGAGATCATGCATCCGTTGCTTTAAGTGCAAACCTTGTCTGCTAACTCAAATTACGGGAAATTTACCAGCAATCGACAGTTTTGTTAGATTCGCCTCCACGCGACGAACATCGGAACAAGAAAGCTCCGCACTGTGTCCACTGTGTCAGGGAGGCTGGTGTGCACCTACTCCTACGGACGGTAGGCAGCCTGCTGAATACGGCCGATGAGCTGCAAATAGTTGCAGTGGAAGCCCTGCTCAATTTCAGGCCCTTGGATGCGGTAAGCGGGGGCCTAAATGACAGCGAGGCGCTAACGCCACGCCACTTACTGGTGGGACAGCTGTTAAGGGCTATGCCGGCGGAGGGGACAGGCAGGGTCTCACCTACTTGAAGTGATGGCGTGCAGTCCCAAATCTTAAGCAACAGTTCAGGCATCGATAGTCTATGGAGTATGTGCTAAGACTCTATGCGCGGACCAGGGGACAACGCCTCTAAAACGTCAACGCCGAGGATAAGCTGCCACCCCAGCAGTGGCTGATCGGCAGAATGACGGCGGTGCACTAGGAAAGGACGGCGTCGTTAAGCACGGCCAGTAGTGAAAAATTGAAAATGCGGATCCATAAGCTGGCACGACTGCCTGTTAAGATCTGCCCGATTAATAATGTAATTTGATTAAAAACAAAAGTCAAGTGTAAGTTAGGGCGGAGCGGGCGCGCATTCGCTTTGAGAGCGGTTTGGCCTCGCTTTCTCACATTTGTTTATGTTAGTTTAGCCTTAAGAATTTTGAGTTATCAGTTTTCGAATTACACAAAACTGACCGGAACGAACCGGAACCGTATTCGTATTAAAAACTTTGAAAGCCACAGTTTTCGGTTGCTTGTAATTTATATAGTCACTTAAATTTTCAATATGCAAGCTACAACTTTACATCATCAGCAAACATTATTACTCGAACGTGAAACAGTATCGCGGGAAGTTTATTGATTAAAAGAGTAAAGAGTAGCGAACCAAGATGACTAGTACCTTGAGGAATACAAATTCCTGATGATAACTTTTTTAGTTCTCTTACGCAAATACTCTGGGATCCAGTTAAGAAGATTGACTGGGAAGCCGAAAAGGCATAGTTTCTGAAGCAATAATGAATGATTAACGGACTCGAAAGCTTTACTTAAATCAGTATTGATTACGTAAGTCTGCCCTCTTTTTTAAAACCATCAAAAACTAGTGAAGTAAACTCAATAAGGTTAGTAGTTGTAGATCTACGCTTCACGAACCCATGCTGGTGTGTTGAAATTATAGAGCTTTATAAATATTGCAGTTGAGATGTTATGATTCTGTCAAACGCTTTAGGTATAGCGGATAATTTGGAAATAACTCTATAGTTTTCGACATCGGACTTACTCAATTTCTTATGGAGATGGATAATGTATGATTCCTTTCAAATGGTCGTAAAAGATGAAGTGCTTACGGACAATTCAAAGGTTTTAAAACTAGTTTAAATAGTGCTGCAGCACAGTACCTGAGCACACAGGCAGGAAGACCATCAGGGCCCTGTGAGTAAACCGGCTTGATTGTGTTAAGGTCGCTGACTAGCGAACTTTCAGCAATAATAGGATTTATGATGCAGTTTGGCCTCTGCAACTGATAAGGATTAGGCTGATTTGTATTATACATAGAGGAGGAGTAGGTAGTTTGTGAAAAGTTTGCGAATAGATCTGCTACGTCCGGATCAATAATCACACTCTCAGATGACAGAATATATGTCCTGTGTTTTGGGTTAATAAGTAACAAAATTGCTAAGGATTATGTGAAGGGTTAAGGTGACAAAAGGGAAGGTAATCTTTATGGCACACTGAATTTTACATAGAAAAGTTGGAGGGTACTTGCATAGCAGAATATATCAGAGTGATTTTCCGATTTCTTAAATTATGTATACCACCCCAACTTCACATTTATTAATCTCATTAGATCCATTGGTAACCAGGGAGGCCTATCATACCTCGCTGGATAATCAAAAGCGAGCACATGCTATTATAAAAGAATGGAAACATCAATGTCGGCACAATTGTCATTGAGCTCGGTAAAATCAGCCTGACGGAAACAAGGAACACGATCAGCTAATTTCGACTCCTGGGTAGGCACACGGGCTGGTAGATCAATGACCGAGTCCAAAACATGATGAAAGGGGTATTCAATGGTCAAAACTGGTGTTGAATAAAAGACAAAGTGAGTAAAAGTAGAGACTCCTCTCGTTTGCCGCGAACTAACCAACAGCCCTCACATTTCCAGGAATGCTAGATCCCTAAACACCCGTCCAATACAATGGATTTCAGCACACTAAGGACGTTTCATCTCTACTCGAAAGGTGAAAATCTATTTTTATGTGTATTTATATAAATGTTCTTTTGTGTATAGAAAAAGTTAGAATGTTTTCTGCTCGATTTCTGGATTTATTGCATCCCCTAAATGAGCATTATCGACTGGAGCATTAAGGAAAATATTCAATTTACTGATTTTTCGTGATCAATATAATTGCCTTCCATATTTTAAGTGTTTTACTTAGTACTGCTTTTTATTTGCTGCAAGACGGTCAGATTAAAATAAATCCAAAGGTTTCTTAGATATCAGATGTATTTATTAAATATTTTGATTACTAATCTTAACATGGCCATCATACCAAGTCTTTAATCGATGTGATATGTCTGAAAATGTTGGACGTTTTACTGCTTGTTCATGCCAACATTCCATCATTAAAGAATACACCGCCGTTGGGCAATTTTCTGGACAAGAGAGTAATTGGCGCGATCTTATTAAATGTATTACCTCTGGATTGCTGTAACCACAATACGGCTGTAATAACAAATTGTAATTAAAATATGCTATGTGAAGACTTTAATAATATATTTAAGATATTTTAAGTTATACCTGCATTCCATAACTATAGATTTCCCAAAGAACAACTCCAAAAGACCATATATCACTTTCAGTAGTAAATTTTCCATATAAGATAGACTCGGATGGCATCCACCGAACAGGAAGTAACGATTTTGATTGCACCCTAGGGAAAGTAATTAAAAACTTTAAAAGCTCAAGTTATATCAAATTTCAATAAAAAATACCTATAATAATCAGAACTGTAAATATCCCGTGACAATCCAAAATCAGAAATTTTTACAATCAAACCTTCATTGACCAAACAGTTTCGAGCAGCTAAATCACGATGAACGTAGTGATGTCCTGATAAGTATTCCATTCCCTCACTTATTTGTATTGCTATTTGTAGAAATTCCAATTGTAACAATGATTTTTTTTCAATTGGGGAATTTGATATTAGAAATTCATGTAGGTCACCATTAGCCATATATTCGAAAAGCATACAGTAAGGCTCTTTATTTAAAATCACGCCCAGTATGCAAACAATGTTTTGGTGCTTGAGATCTGATATTAATTCAATCTCACGCCTGAAATCCTGTTGTGTTTTAACTGAGGCGTTTTCTTTTAATGCTTTAATGGCAACATTTACAATTTTCTTGTTGGATTGCGTTAGTTGTCCTTTATACACTTTTCCTAAAATAAAAAAAATAAACATAAGTAAGCAAAATAGTCACTGAATATGTCCTCTAAAAGTGAGGTAAACATTCTGTAACAAAAATTAAAAAAAAAAATTGAATTCGCAAACCGAGTTTCCGGGAGTACTCTATTTTTTATCTGCCAATTATTGAGAAAAGTAATACACATATACACCTTGTAAAGGGTATTATAATTCGCCCCATTAAAGTATATATATTCTAGATTGGCATCAACAGCCGAGTTGATATAGCCATGTCCGTCCGCGTGTCTGTTTCGATGTGAATTACTCTCTCAATTTTAAGGTGATAGTATTGAAACTTTGCAAAGGTCCGTCTTTTATTGCAGTCAGTTCATATGTCAGAACTGACCGAATCAGACCACTATGTTGAGTAGCTACCAGTAGTAGGTTCAAAGGTATATTCATTTGCAAGATCTTGTCAACATCGGAATATTATATCAGATATATGAGTTCCAGCGTGAAACACTTTTTTTCGTTTATCTTGACCAACCCGGAATATATTAGTTAAACCAAAGACAATATAAACACTTAGATGAGTAACGCCCATCCATTTGAATGTGACGCAAAATTTCTAGCCTGACCTATCATCTGGCCTTTGAGGCTTTGCACGACATGCCTGCCGACGGCTGTACGTTCAGACGAACGAATGCCAAAGTCGCGGCTTACTGATGTTGACACGAGCAACGAAGTTAGTCGCCAGCCTGCCTTCAGCGAAGCTGATCGATGGTGCTTTGAGTCGCTCCGTTTTCCAAGTACATTAAGCGAAAAAGTTTTAAACTTACGATCGACGCATAGTGCTTTTGGTTTATCCATGAAATTCATGCTTTTTTTAAATGAACCATTACCCTAGATACTAACGACAATTTGTACAGGAAAATTTGAGAATAAAATAATTTTTTCACAAAGCGCATCTTGTGCAATAACCATGTTAGAAAAATAGCAGACATAGATTGATTTCACTTTTGTTTTTGGACAGTGTGTGCTCTAGAGAAGTTCTTGTCTCAGCCAATGGCGCGCAAGCACCTATGAGTGAATTCTGCATGCAAAAGTACATTAAAATATGTATATTTGTGTTGTTATTCACTGCTCTGGCTTTGCCTGGCAAAGAAATAAATTTTCTTAGTTTTCTAGCGCTGATCATGCATGACCTATCCCAAATTTGTATTCACATATGAATGCATGTTCTGTACTGATGTTGCCGAAGCTGAATATACATTCTATTTTTAGCCTTTCGCATTTCGGCTGTGAGAGCCGTTCCCAATTTTAAAAAAAAAACAAGCTGCATAGTAGCATTTTGTTGTATGGCATTTCTCATCTTAGTGTTCATATTGTCTTTGGTTAACATTTACGAGCTTCACTTTTCCCACATTTCTGCAAAAACGTAAGGCAAATGTCCACAAGTGTATTAAGTCTTAGGTGTTCCGAATGTATCCTTACTTTATCGTCTTTTATGAATTTTTTAAATTGATGCACTTATACGAATAGTGAAAAGGGACGTGGATTTAATGACCCTGCTGTTAACACATATATTTTTTTCAAATTAATTATTTGTTCCTTAAGGATATATATTCTAACATAGTTTTACCAAATGCTCCCTCGCCCAATTCTTCAAAGAACTCCACATCTTGTAATGTAAAGTGTGGTATTCGCAAAAGTGAATTTTTTTCCATATTTTTGGATGGTATTCCTACAAGTTCAATGGAACTATTTAAAGTTATTCTTCCCGTATCTTGGTTTGAGTTTAATTGTGAATTTCCATATATATTATTTCCGGCGTTAGGTGTATTAATCTGGAATACGGACAAAATAATTTACAAATTTCATGATTTTCTTTACAGATATAATAGCTTACGTACACTTTGTATATTTTTCATTCCGCGAGAACTTTTTTTTTTTAATAGAAGAACTGATGTAAGGATTACAGCTACAGCTGTCAACCCCAATATAGAAATTATGCTTAGCCAGAGCTTATCGACACATTTTGGAATATTGCAAGGTTCAATACTTCGATCTAATGATTGGTCATCTACAAAACACCACGGGTTCTTTTCCACTTTTCCTGGGTTCCTGAAATGTAGATTGTTAGCATAATTTTTTGGATTACAATATTCAGCCGATCGCTGCTCAGAAAAAGTTCACTTTTTGCAAAAAAAAAAAAAAAAAAACAAATAACACCTTGTGTCAAATTTACTTCTGTATATATACTGTCTTCAATATATGTAATATATGTGAGTAACTTTATTTCACCACTCTTTGGTATTTGTATGGTTATTTTATTTGCATCGATGGCCCATCTGGCCTAACGTTTATTTAGTAAGTTTCTAAGGTTAGTTAAACTATTTAATCGCCGTTCAATGTAGCACAAATTTTGTGAAGTTCCTGTAAAAAGTGTTTTACCAGGAGCAGCCGTCATGTTACGTACCACGAGATAAAGGCATCTTTGGCCATAACCTGGGTATGACCTGCACACATTTAGTACAACGTGAACAAAGGCCGACAATTCATCAATAGAATCTAATCTGGCCTTAAGAGTTTAGTGTGGGAATATTTTGAAAGTTTTCAGACCAAAGTGTATAAAAATTGTATTCGTAAATACTTTAATAGCAACATTTTGCATTGCGACACCGGGTGGACTCTTTTAAAATTAATAAAACAAGTAAGAGGTTTTAGTCGGGAGCTCCCGACTAGGGTATAACCTGTACCCTCTACTTCCAACAAATCCAAATCCCGGAGAACCTGCAATTCGCTGATCCATATTTTCACAAGCCACAGTAGATCGACTTGCTCATCGGAGCTGAGACGTACTTTAAACTCCTCTCTGTCTCTGTCTTAAACAAGGTTCGAATTGTCCGAATCTGCAAAAGACTCTTGTTGGCTATATTGCTTCAAGGCGTTACACACCGACAATTCGTGATAACACGTTTGCCAATCTGAGTTAAGACGAGTCTTATTCATCAATAAACAAAAATAGGCAGAAATTAACAAAGCTAAGTGAGAAAGGCAAGTCGGAACACACAAAAGCTGCTGATGTTATCAAGCCCGAAATTTTTTATCGATGAATCACTGACTCCTGCTGCATGCGTCGAGCACCTTCAAAAGGATAAGTCCGAAGTTTCGCACATACTTCAAAGAGCAGGTTTCGAACTTACCAAATGGTTTTCGAATTCTCCTGAGTTCTCGGTAACGAACGAAACACGATCTCAGAGCCTGACACAATAAAAACACTTGGCGTGATGTGGTTGCCGGTTTATTCATGCGTCTCATAGACCCATGTTCAAAACGGAACATTATCTCGGTAACATTGCGGCTACTTGAGCGGCTATGCCTGTTAAGCGATCATCAAGGTAAAAATCTTGCTACAAGAGCTTTGGCTTCACAGTCTAACGACTGGGAAGTATTTATCCTGCTGAGTTTGGATAACGAGTGGCAGTAACTGAAATCAATTCCGATTCGGTTGCAAAGAATAAAGATATCACGATATCTGTTTATCAATTCCAACGATCGAGATACATGGTTCTGACGTTTTATTAAGAGCGTTTGCTGCATGCATAAGCAGCTATACTGCAAAAGGTTGTCGTATTAGTCGAAAGTCGACCGCCTTAAGAAGAAGTTTCTTCCCAAGTTGAGTTGATCTTTTTTATCGAATCAGGAATCTCATAAGATCCCCGATAGAACAGACGGTCTGATTCTCTTCATTGGACTCGGTCACAAGCATCTGCATTCTTTTCTTAAACCCAAACAGGTTTACATAGTGCTGCAGCACAGTACCCGAGCACACAAGCAGTAACACCATCAGGGTCCTGTGAGTAAGCCGACTTGATTGTGTTAAGGTCGCTGAGAAGCGAACTTTCCATAATAATGGAATTTAAGATGCAGTTTGACTTCTGTAACTGATAAGGATAAGGCTGATTTTTATTATTCCTAGAGAAGTAGGTGGTTTGAAAAAAGTTTGCGAACAGATCGGCTATCCCTGGATCTGGAAGAAGGCAAAATTTATGTCTTACGTTTAGAATTGACAAAGTTAAAAAATAGCTTAGGGTTATCTGAAAATTGGAAAAATTCGATCAGGCAACTGCATAACGGGAAAAATTAGAGCGATTTCCCGAGTACTTTAACTTTTCATAACACCTGGACACTTGAGAACCAGGGAAGCTGAATAAGATCATTTAGTTTGGGATCTCTAAAAAAAAATTCGAAAAAAAAATTCCCTGGCTCAAAACTAGCCAGCATTCTCCACGCAGAACGTGTTTGAAGTGAGCCTTCCTCAAGTTACCCGATTGAGGCTTTTGAGAGATTGAGGCGAGCTCGAACCCTGCCAAGGGAACTTTTTTTAATTTATCTTTATTACTTCTTAAGCAAATGAGCGCGTAGCGCGAGCTGCTTAAGTGTTGGAAGACGAGGATTCAGGGTATCCACTAGTCGCGAGCTCCCGACTAGAACCTCTTACTTGTGTTTTTTCTTTAAAATTGTACATTTACTTATTAATTTTGTTGTGTAACGTTATTAGTTTAATCTTTCATTGATGTAGGTATATTCATATACTTTTGTTTTGCACTATAAAATGCAAAATTGATGGATTACATCCACTCAGAATACATCCCAATGTTTGAGGGTACCGCAGTAGTTTCAGGAAAGCTGACACTTAGAAACACTGTTGTAAAACCTGAGTGATCAGGAGGAGGAGGAGCCATAAATATTTTAAGCTATGCTTTGAAAATGATTGTAGGGACACCTGATTATGAGGACCTACTTATAAAGGAACTTATAAAATTATATTTCATTAAAGAGTAAGACTAAAAAAAGTGAACTAACAAACAAATATCATAAAAAAAAATATTTTAAAAGTTAACAAATAGTTTAATTTTTTTTTAAAAATTCAATTGGAAATTTAATAATTTTATTAAATCTTCCCTACTTTGCAAAAAAATATTTTTCAACTCAACTCTGAGAACTTTAACATTTCACAATGCATTTTTACTGTCAACCAAATATTGAATTCCCGTGATGAATTCTCTGTTGGATGCATTCATAATCCAATACATAATTCTAGTTAAATGCTTATCATGCAACCCAACTTCCAGGTCCAATTTTACAAACGACTGTTATGCCCTGGGTGAATGATGTATTTATATTTTCAACCAGGCTCATCAGTCAAAATCAAATAAAGCTTACATACCTGCAATAGTTTTGTCCTATAAGTTCTGGAAAGTCCGAAATTTCCTTCATTAACCACGACCATCTCAAGCACGGTTTTCCCGATATACTGACGTTTTCAATTCCTCGGTAACTCGAACCATCCTCCCAATAGCAATCTTCAGCATCGTCTACTTCAATAGTAATGCCTAATGAGGAGCAATCTTTTTCTCGTGGTATTTTTTGACACTCTTCAACTCCTACAACACTAATTACAGGATGACGTTTCGCAATAGCATATTCTTTTTGGCAAAGTTCATTTTCTAAAAGCTCACATTCTTCTCGACAAATTCGTTTTAAGTTTTCAGATTCTTTTGTCGGTGGATATTTGCTTGATACATCATTAGTAAATACATCGTTGTAATAAACTGGTTTTTTTTTAAGAAAGGAATGTCTATTTTTGGGATCTTTTAAAAGAAATCTTTTTTTTCGTGTCTCATTTCCACTGTATTTGTTTGTAATCATTGCAACATTGGCAAAGTACAATAAATTTGTTCGTTCTGGAGTTCTACAAATTGGAAGAGAGCTTAAGCATAAGCTCGGCAGTGCATATTTTCGGCAATTTGAATTCATATCTCTGAAAAATGTAGTATAAGCAAATCTTAGCAAAAGAAAATGGAAAATACTTACTTTGATTCTTTTATGACTCCATAAGCCGCCTTTAACCGATCCTCTAAGTCATTAATGGTAACATTAGGCGATATAAAAACGTGAGAATTTCTTAAAAACTCATTACAAATCGTTCCATTATACAATTGACATATTCCAGAAATTTGGTTAAGTCTTTAAAAATAAACAGATTTGGTTACGTTAGGTTAGGTTAGAGTGGCTGTCGATATATTCAATACACCTAGGCTATATTTGATACCTTGAATCTGTTTAAAACTCTTCTTCTAATTAGATATACATTAATCAGAAGTTGGTCGTAGGTGGTCCTAAAGATTCGCGGCAGCTTGTAACAGATGCCGACTTTTATGGATATGCCATCACTATAGATATTTTTGTTGGTTAAGGGCTTCGTTGCTCACTAGCACTTTGACTTGGAAGATGTTGCAGTAAAAGATTGCCTTATACTGAGTTGCTTTGAGAATACTATACCCCCAAATCGGTTGTCTAGTTTAGATCTCTTGTGTTGAATGTTATGACTCCGTCTTGACCTAAATTTACATACATACTTTTTTCTGATAGTGCTTATTGCATTTTAGATATCGGCAATAGACATTATATTTCTTGCTAATAGGCCTTCAAACGGTTGACCCGCATCTATTTTTTATTGTTGGTGTATTTTTAAATTTCACTGTGTCGGTCAACTGTTTTTTTCTCTTGTGTCTGTAAATTAAATTTTTATCAGTCCATTATTTGACTCTATCAGTTGGGCCTTAGTTATTTTAATCTGTTCTCAGTCACTAGTGTCTGGAGCCCCTGCCATGATTTTTAACGCGGTGCTGAATGGTGTCTACCTCCAGTAACTGTGCGACTTCGGAAATAGCCACACCATTTTTGTCGTCTCATCCGTCATGCGAGCGTGATCGGAGACGCTGGTTGCATGTTATGTACCCGTACCGCTCCCAGAGAAACACCTCTCAATCTACTTTCGAAAGCAGAGTGGGAAAAGTCCGTGATCCAGGTGTGAACTAGCGCGAGGAAGGAAAAGCAAAACAAATAAAAACCTTAAAACGGAGAGTAAAAGTTGTATTGGCGCTGGCTTAAATTTTAGCAAATGGTACATAAATGAATAAAAAATGAATGATAAAAAACCACAAAGACCTATTTTAGGTGGAACACCATCCCCTTAATCAGGACTGATTTCCGTGCAACGGCTTCTATTCTTTCTTCGATGCAGAAAGCGGTTAACGTATTACCAAGTATTTTATTGGCCTTGACTCGGGCTCGCCTTCGACCTCGAGTTCAGCGAGTGCCTCGGCGGCATACTCGTTTAATGCCTTGCGGAATAATCTCTGTCCTGCTAAGATTTCCGAACTTCAAGGCCCTTTCGCCAGTTTCCCCGATTCTCGGGACCTATTAAATACTGTGTCCATCGTTCGCCTGTTCGGCCGTTCTACGTCCCCTCTCGTTAAAAACAAGTAAGAGGCTCTAGTCGGGAGTTCCCGACCATTGTATACTCTGAAACTTCTTCCACTACGAGCTCGTTTGCTTTAGCAGTAAAAAAAAAAATTAATTAAAAAAAAAATAGTTCCCCCAACACGACTCAAACCCGTAACAGTCTACACTACTTGCCACTGTCTCGCAATAGCCATACCAACAATTCATTGTTAATGAAAAAATCAAGATAGCAGCACATACACACAGCATAGAAAATAATACAATCGCAATTGCAATGCGAATGTATGTGTGTACACATTCGTGTGATCTCAAAAAGACAATTGCAGTAAAATTTTGACTTAAATTCACTGTGCAATATAAATTAGTTTATTTACTTGATTTATTACTTTGTGGTGCTAGCGTGGAGGTGGCTATAATTATAAAATGAAAGATAAAATTTTTATTCTAGAAGCTCTATTCTAGAAGCTACATGCCAAGTTTGGTGACTCTAGCTGAAAACCCGTAAATAGATTTTGATATCCATTTTTATTGGTTACTTGGAAACGGGGAAAGTTATCGATTATCGGAAACAAACTCATACTGCGCGGGCATTAGGAGGAACTACGCTACAATACAAGTCTCTAGCTCTTATGGGTTCTGATATTCTTGCGTTCGTACATACGAACGAACGGACGGTCGGACAGACAGACATACGGACATGGCTAAATCAACTCGGCTATTGATGCTGATCAAGAATATATATACTTTATGGGGTCGGAGATGCTTCCTTCTGCCTGTTACATACATTTGCACAAATATATTATACCCTTATTACCCATTTTTAATGGATTCTGGGCAACGACGTTGTGCACTCCGCTCGATTCGGCATTGATCGTTCGGAATACGGCATTTTGCTGAAACTCTTAGGAATCTTTCTCTTACTGGTTGTAATCGGCTAAGGTTGTGAACGAGTTGGTAGCATTTGGCTGCACTAACACTTGTGCATGTAGATGTATTGTTTTATGTACATACATATGTACGTATTGTATTAACTCCAGAAAGAAATTAGGTAATTCTGTGCTTGAACCATTAACTGTATCCAGCATTAAGTAAATTTAGCAGGATACATGACTTTTGCTCCCTTTGACATACATATAAAGTGAATGCCTGTTTCTATGTAAATTAGTCTTTTATGTAAATATGTACTAACTTACATACATATGTATATATATATTTTTAGAATCGTCCGGCTTGGAGAATTAACCTTCTTAACCTTGCTTGGCATTTACGAGCCTCACTACGTTTTTACGCTAACATCGGAGACGCTGCTTTACATTGTACATTGTACTGCAACTACATTGTATATATGAATTTTGACATGCCGAATATTATGATTCTGCCTTGTTTTGTTTACAAAGTTGAAGTGAAATTCTCTCTGTTATTAAATAGTCTTTGTATTATTATAAAAGATGAAGGCAATGCTATTGATAGTAATTTTAAATTTTTAATAAGATTTTTATTATTATATATATATGTACGTACATATGTATGTATATACATCATATTTTTATGTTTCACGTACCCATTGTTTTCATGTGTTGAATTTTTAGTCCATACATAATTATCCTTGAACGCTATAAAAACGATATAACGAACAAGAAGTAATCGACAATATTGTAAATCCATTTCCTTAAAAATCCTTAAATATTTTTTAACTTTAAAGTTAATCCTTTTATCTAAGCCCTTAATTTTTGCATAAATATACATAAGTTTGTATGTAACTTATTTTCACTAGACAATTACGATTGTGTATATAGATTATGCGCAGGACATTTAAGCATTTCACCCTCTTCATTTAGGTGTGACCAGGTAATTCTTCTTTTTAGTTATCCCACATATGGAATGCTCAAACCAGTCAGGGATGGTGTCTATTTCGCGATGTTTTTTTTCTTAAGATTCCATTTTCAGCGGTGGAACTTAACTTTATTGCGTATTTTATTCAATATAAACAATTACTCCTTATTTCCGATGATATAAATAAATCAGTTTTGATTTGGCAGAGGCTGTCTTACATTTACGATGTTCACATTCTCCGATTCCATCAGTACTCGGTAACATAAGAATCGATTTGATTGGATTTACCCAAGCGCTGCCAAGTTTTTCTCCCAAATGGCAAATAATACGGTCTCGTAGTAGGGGCTCCCTTTAACGGACTCTTTGCGAGATTTCGCCGTCTTTAAATATTATATACAAAAATATAAAACTGTGGGATAAGCAAAATTTAATATTTTAATTAAATTTTAATTTTAACGCTTAGCTTCGTTGCTATAACAGCTGGATGTGGTAATGATGCTTTCAAATTTTTCTTAACATCGATACGAATTTCGATAAATCAAAGCAAAAAAACGTGAATTGCTCAGGGAGAATGCCAACATATTTTGAAAATGCGACATTTTTAGCACAGGCAACATACTTTAGAAATGTTGATAGTGGAACTATAAAAAAGGCTATAAAAAGTTTACTGTTTGCACTTGCAATGTTATCTTTTTACTAATTATAAAAAAAAATTGCAATGCCACTTAAATATTTTATGATGTTAGCTTTTAAATTAAGTAAAGAACCACTAACCAAAGAACATATAGATGGGACATGCCGTGTAATCAAAGTGGGCACAAAAAAATCGGTGCATCTGGTCCATCGAGCGAATAATATGTCTTTTGATCGCTTACACTACGGGAAACTGCCTTGCGATAGAACGGCATCGCTGTTTATTTTTTTCTCGCTCGCACTTACTCTCAGTGCTCTCAATGGCCTCTTTATGTGTAGGTACCGTTTAAATGTTTGTGTGTGTATGTGTCCGCACAAGCAAAAGTGCCCACAAATTCAATTCTTCTCAAATATCTTCCCTTTTGAAGGGACGAGTAATATGTAATAAAGAAAGGGTTTGCCACGTCGTGTGTGGCATGAATGTGTGTGTGTACTCAGAAATTCTTGGAATTTGCGCTTGCTGCTGCTAACACGTGCGCACATAACCATTGTGTTTCTTAACCGATCTTAATGAAATTTTCGACAGTACATCTAATTGTGCCATGGAATATTTGTGTATTCTCAAAAAGTAAATTGGATATAAATTGTGGCTTAAATTGATGGGCTATACAAGTTGGATTATCAACTTGATTTGTAGCTTTGTGGTGGTAGCGGGGAGTTGGCGATAGGTATAAAATGAAAGATACTTGATATATATATGCTATTCTAGAAGCTACATGCCAAGTTTGGTGACTCTAGCTCTTATTATTTACCAAAATTGATCAAAAACCCGTATAGGTTCTGAGATCCTTGCGTTCATACATACGGACGGACGGATAGACGGACAGGCAGACAGACGGACATGGCTAGATCGAGTCGGCTATTGATGCTGATCAAGAATATATATACTTTATGGGGCTGGAAATGTTTCCTTCTGCCTGTTACATACATTTGCACAAATATATTATACCCTTTTTACCCATTTTCACTGTGTTCAGGGTATAAAAAGCGATTGAATATTGGGACCTGAAGCGTGCAGACCCCAAGACTAGGCGCACTTGATCGATAAAACTTCAGCCCTCTACATTCACATTGGTCCTTCGAGCCGGATCTCACTTGATACAGGATGCTTTGAATTCGATAGCAGGCAACAACGATCATCCTCATACTTCTTGCCTTGAGAGGTAGTGATTATCAGACGCATGACTCTTGCTATCTCGTTGTTGTATAAATCGGTGTGGACATGATTTGCCACCATAGGCTATCAGCTAACAGATCCGGGGTCGAAAGTGGGGCCAGTTACGAATCGTAGTGACCTCAGCGATCTTGGTTACGCTGTTAGCTACAGAAGTTGTCCTTTTGCATGGTTGAAATCGGATCCATGCAGATGAACCGGTCCAGCATAATGTTTCGCATTCGTGGATTGGAAGCTGTGGAAGAATACCTGCCGAAAGTTCGGTCAGAATGACTGCTCCACGCATTTATTGGATGATTTATTTGATGGAGAAAATTGGATCCATGTTGAAGCGCGGATTTCATTAAGTGCGGGATAGCTTGCTAGGAAATTCCTCCACTCCTTAAGATATTCTTTCATTGGACGGTGACTCATCCCAGCCCAACCTTTGAAGCCAGAGTTCCTGCATAAAGAGCTTGGGTTGTATATCAAGCAGTGATAGCCATCCTGCTGGATCGAACAGTTTTGCTATGTACGAAAAGGACTTCGCGCTTGGTGAATACTTCGTTCTTCACATCTTTTGTTACCGCAAAGTAGAATTTGTAAGCAGTGCCCTTCCAGCGGATACCCAAAGTTATCGCAGTGCTATCATCATTGATTGCCAAGAAATCTCGTGGCGTTGGGTCTGCCTTTCAGACAACCCTTTTTGTTAGACATTCACTTACTTAAAGGAAAACTAGTGAAACCTAATGCAGAGTGAATCGGTGATTAATAAAGATTCCTTGCTTCTCATAATGTAGCCCAGCTAAATTATCTTCAACATACATTGAGTTTACCGACACTTCACTTGTGTGAGGAAGTTCATCCCAGATATAAATTGCAAGCTGCTGTAGCTCGCGTATTGCTAGGAAAGGTGATTGTATTGAGCTCATAGTCGCAAAGCTTACCATTCACATAATGGAAAGGGATTCGTTGAAAGGGAGTGTGCTTAGGATTAACTTGGATTTGGGAAAACATTTTTTTGATTGCAGCGTTAAAAACGAACTGAATAGTAAGGTCTGATTTGAGTAAAGGCCCTGGGTGAATCATGACATCATTTAAACTGATGCCATTTGTGGATCTGCTGAATGCATTGAACACAATTCACAACTTTGCTGTTGTGCTTTCAGTCTTAAAGACCGCATGGTGAGGGAGGTAAAAATGTTGTGGTTTGGAGTTGGGCATTACGTGCGACATATGACCAATATCGAGGAATTCGGCAGCGACTGCCACCTGAGTGGAAGAGAATGCAATCGACTTGCTTGTCGACGTTGGCACTGGACCGGTAAGTATCCAGCCGAAAATGGTTTCCTGCCCGACTAGTGTGCCGCTCGGAGGATGTCTACACTAAACAATACATCGATTTGTGAACAGGACGAATCTGCTAACTGAATGTTTCGCAAGTCTTTAAAAGCAGACGAAATATCATGCGGGATGGCAGACCGTCAGCTAGCTAAGGAAGGACGTACGTAGTACGTAGATACATCTATTTAAAGTTAGGGTCTAGGAGAAAGTGTCACAGCTTGTGGGTTTCACCCGAGACGGCTTGGTTGAGTCAGTTGAGTCCTGAAACCTGAGCCCTAACATTTTTTGTGGTAATTTTATAATTTTAAACAGCCGCTCAGATATATTTATGAACCTTTTGATCTGGAGTCGGTCAAGGGAAGGGCTGGGTAATTGGCTCCCAAGTAGCTAGTGCCCAAAAGCACTCCCTGGGTACTGAAGGCAAAATAGTTTTATACATTAGCTTGGAGTTGATCTGGAGAGGACTGTAGACCTTGTCGAACCCTTTGCGAATTGGACCCTGATGGATTAGCGAGCCCGTTAGGAGAAAAAGTGTGTTGCGGCATACTTTGAAAGTGTGGGCACTTTGGCAATCACGGAGGTGACAGCCCCTTGCGAAGCAATTAAGACACAACTTCTATTGCTTAATGTAATACGACCTTTCGACGACATACATCTTTAAAAAGCGGAGGCAAAGCCGAACTGGATCCTTTTTTGTTTGGAACAACAAAAACCACTCTCTAACCTCTCTGGTTATCTTAGCCTCAAAAGAGTTTACGTTTCTGGAGGCAGAATTCGTTCGAGTTATCTTGGTAATGTCATATGTGTTTGATCCCGGCTTGGCATCCTTGACAGCCTCTAATGAGCGATAACGATCGCTAAGAAAGTTATACATTTCCTGCCATGATGGAATGACGGACTTGATCGGGACCGACTACTCCCACAGAGGCAAGGTAAGTTTTGATAACTGCAAAGAGCAAAGGCATACTAACAAGCAATCGCAGATTTCAATAAAAGTTTTTGAATGTTGAAGCGCTGCCAAAATTCCAGGGATTATACTTTTAAGCTCCTTTAAGGCAGCACCTGACCCGAAACTTACAGCGGATAGTTAAAAAAGAATTTTGAGTTTGCTATTAACGACAAGACGTTTATTTTTAAAACGTTCCGTGAGCGCGTCCTACGTAAATGCGATCCCGTCGTGGGTGAGAGCTTTCTTAGCTTTCCCACCTATTTTTAAAATAAAATAAAATAGCTTTTCCCCGTGTGTCGGCCTTGGGTTATTTACATATTTACATAGATAGCCGAGAAGAGATCGATAAAGGTCGGCCACCGCAGATAATCCCCATTAAACCCCTCGGTGTCGCATGGCGGAAGACTACATCCCCTGGATATGGGAGAAGTCCGAACTTGTGCTGTTTGTCTACCTTGTGCCGACGCAGTTTCAATTCGATCGCTCAATTGAGCGGCACATCTCTCCTAGACTAAATAGCAATGGGCATGGTTGGACTGGATAACTGGACTGTCGTTCCTGCCAATACCTTTGGAACAAGCTTCATATTATAATTCCACTTTATCCCATAAAGCTCTGACTTAAAACGACGGACTTGAAGTGTGAACAGAGTCACATTGCGTTGACCCATTGCTTTCAAGGCACGATTCGGATTTAATCGGAAACGACTTGGGAGTTAGTCTTCCTGTTGGTGTCGGAGATTGACTTTGAGAAAACAATGAGGACCGCTTGGAATTTAAACCGTATTGGACTACAAGTTTCTTTCCGCATTGAACTCTCCTCATTGGCCTATTCGACTTCCGACAGAACCTATGTTAGAATTACACAATTGGAGTCGAAGTTTCAGTTGATATACATTTCGCCAACGTAGAGTATTAATAGTTGCACGAAACGAATGGACATGGACTGTTATTCGATGATTTTTTTTAGGTTTTATGAAGAATGGGATACCCAATTCAATAAAATTAAACTGTTGGATGAGTCTCCAGGGCCTAAAAAGTCCCCTACTCGTGACTTGACGTTGCCAAATACCCAACAGCCCCCGGCTACAATTTAGCAGCCTACTACCCCGATCACACAACAGCTCATCTCTTTAGCTACTCCGATAGTTGTGATGCTATCAGAGATTTGTGATGTGATGTGTGTGACTATGTGATTATGTTCTACGGGGAATATTTGGATTTGATTGCATATGAACTTAGCTCTAGGGCATTCAATAATGCAGTGTATGAGGCTATCAGACTGTAAATCTTAATATTAGATACTTCCATTAAGCTACAGAAATATCTGTGAGTTGTTCATTTAGAATAGACATTTCTGAAACAGTTCAATGGCTTTTATGTTGTTTTCACCGTGTAGAGGGACAACTTACTTTGGATGGTGGCTGCATCGGTTGCGTCACACTGGTTTTCTAATAAGTAAATATTTTATCTCGAGAAGGCATCAGCTACATGATTTTCCTTTCCAGATTTGTAGAAAATCTAAGCATTGAAATCATCGATATGAGCTTTCCAGCGCTTCATTTTTGCGTTAGAGCTCTTTACTGAGACAGAAAATGTAAGAGGTAAAGGTCAGTGTAAATGTTCATGTCTTTTAATATGTATAGATAATGACGGAGCTTTGCTAAGGCCCAAACGAGAACTAACAATTTTTCCCATATGTTGCGTATTTCATTTCGCTGTACTTTAATATTCAAGATATCAAAGTAATAGGTCATAATTTGACACTTCGGTCGTTATATAGAACGGTTTCTTATAGTCTGGGTACGTGAGCATGATGTTTTCAGAGTCCAATATGTTTGTCTTGTCAAATGCGGGAAGTTGGGGATCATTGAATTCATTGAATGAGCATTTTTTTGTATCGGTGTTTACTAACTAAGCCGTTTTCACCCGTGAGGATACTAGAGAGCGGCTTCGCAATGGAAGCAAAGTCATTCACAAAACTTATGTAATAGCTAGCTAAGCCCAAAAATGAGCTCAGCTCCTTTATGGCCTTGACCTTTTCGGGGTCCGTTGTTGTGCCTTCGTCAGTTACAGCAAAACATAGGAATTCAACGCTTGTTTTAAAAAACTTCGATCTTTCTTGAGCCACTCTCATGTTTGCCTTGATCAGGCTTTTTAAGACCCTGATCACATCGTCATAGCATGTCTTGCCGATTTGGAAATATTGTCTGAAATAGTCTTTTCGTTTAGTGTACGAAAGTATATAACCATCCGCTTTTTTTTCCCAACTCATCAGTTCCTCTTTTGTCGACCAGCCATATTGGATTATTATATGGGGATCGTGACTCTCCGATAATGCCGTTCTTTAAAAGGTCTTCTATTTCACGAATCACAAAGTGGCTACTCTCATTGGATAGGGATATAGCTTTAAATATTTGGGCGGGTTATCCGTTGTTCGGTTGTGGCTACTACTGATATGTGTGGCAGTGTCTCGCAGATGGGTCCGAGCCAGAATCAAGAATGCTTACAAAAATAATAATCAAGGTTCGTTTTCATGTTCTGTGGCTAGTGTAAGAAGCGATCAGGTGACCCCCAAATGTTTATATAGCGGTTCCGAAGGCCATTTGATACTGAATTGCTCAGCATATGCCGCATTATCAATATAACAGCTCTTTAAGTTCGCTAAGGCAGCTCCTTTATGTATCAATTGCCTTCGGATAAGGCACACTGTTGCCAGATGTAAGGGAAACAAGTGCAGAGTATGCAGTCGTTCTCATTACACACTGTTGCTGCAGACGACTCTCTTCGCAGTGGAAGCCGTTCTCAACTCCAGGCACCTGGGAGCAATAAGCTCTAACGCCAGGCCACCTACTGGTGGGAGGCCCATTGAGGCATCTGCCTCTCACCTGCTTGAATCAATGGCGAGCTGTCTTGTTGCTCAATGAACAGTTTTAGTGGCGTTGGTCAAAAGAGTATATTCTCGGATTCCAAGCGCGGGCTAAGTGGTACCACCGCCTACCTAATGTCGTCTTGTTACAGCAGGTCTGCCGCCCCAGCAGTGGCTGATCGGCAGAGTGACGGCGGTGCACGGTGTTGGCGCAGATCCGAGCATTGATTAATTAAATGTTAACAAAAGTTGAAGTCTAGTGTAAGTTGGGTTTAAGGCGGAGCTAGAGCGCAATAAAGCTTTGCTACTCGCTCTAGGAGAGAATTCGCCTCGCTTCACCACCGTAGCCTATTTTAAGCTTAAGAAGTTTATGAAGTCAGTAGTCGAATTATAACTAACCGATCAGCACCAGGCGCATAAAAAATCGTCTTTTAAAGCCACCAGTTTTCGTTTACATTTACATAAACTCATATACATTTTTCTGCGAAAGCTTTAGTTCTTTTCGAGCATTTTAACAAATTTGACCTTTGCGTCCTGTGGTGCGTTAACATTATTAATTTTGGTAAAAATAAAATTTCTACATCATGGTATTGTACCTTTTCTGATTCATTTCCAAATTTTATTTCCTTGATCTTTAAGCTAATGACAGCGTCTATCTGTGTTAACAGATCTAGACCAATGATACCATCGAAGGTTGTTAGTGAGGTTAGCAAGAAGAATAGGCGGTTAACGCCAAATATTCTTAAGTTTTATTTTTGTGTAATATAATTTGATCCGTGAATGGAATGGATCGTGAAGGTGGAATCTACAGGGACTACGTTTTTTTAACCTGGAAAGATCTTGATTTAATTTTTGGACGCGCCCGTGTCGATTAAGAATTTCATAGTTACCCCCTCTACATTTCACTGTACGAATGGCAGCAGGGACGTTCCAGTAAAAATTAATATCATTACCCTCGTACTCGGGGTCGTTTTCTTTTTCTTGTGCTATTTCTGACGCCATATTGTCGTAAGCAAGATGGTTTACCCTTTGCCTTCTTTGCCCGGAGAAGTATTTGATCTCTTTACTGCCCGCGGATTTAGATTTACTTCCCCGAGCCTTGTTGTTGCTGATGGGTAGAGGGCTACCTGAACCCTGAAATGGAAAATTCTTCATCCATTGGCTCTGCGAATTCTGTTTTACGTGTCTTGTTTTAGGATTGCTCGGCTTGGCGCTGATCGCCATGTTGCCTATTGAGAAAGGGCTCTTACCCTTTCCATAGTGGACTCTCTTCTTTTGTTCATACTGTTTAGACTGATGTTGGTTCGTAGAACGCCGCTCAGATTTATGTGCCTTCTTCTCTAGTCTTCGGGCATAATTTTTGCGAAGTGGTATCTGTCATGGTTTTTTTTCGATATCCTGGGCAAATGCCAAAGCAGACCGCAAACAGCACATCTGTCAGGTTTCCCTAAGCCCGGAGGTGAATACGCGAAGGACGTCCTCCCTGAATACCTCGCACATACCATTCGCTAAAACAGAGTCGTATGACATGTTGATCTTATTAGTCAACAAAATGCAAGGCTTCTCTGTCGAAGCGAACTAAGCTCTTGTTCTATGACGTGGAGCGGTCGCTTGTCGCTTTATGCGAAACCGAGCCTACTAATGATTTGATAAACCTGAATTTCAGGAAAGGCGATGTGTGCGTGCTTTTGAACTGTCCAGTCAAAACGTTTATTTGACGGCTAAATTCTTCCCTAATGTTTCTATCTCTGTGTTCATAGTGCACTAGACTATCGCACGAAATTGCTTTGCGGTTATGTCCGGCATCTTTTATGAGAATGTCTTCTCGGTATGGAGACGTAAGTTCTTGACGGTAGTAAGTAGGAATTGAAGGACAAATCGTCGATGTCGTATTCTCTGAGGCCTTCAGAACTGTCTGACTTAACACTCATTTAGAATGTATTCGACACCACAAAATCGGTGGTGTACTTTCGGCCAGTAATAGAAAAAAATTTTTTATTTTCGACACTTTTTGTTTAGATTCTTAAGGATCACTATTCTCTATGAGCCGTTGGTTTCTTCTTTTTTTAGTTTATTCTTTTTTTCTTTTAAGTCTGATCTATGTTAACGAAGTTGGATTTCTGTTTTTTAATTCTAAAATGAACATCTATATACTTTTTCATAGAATTATAAGTGCTTCGGTCTGTTCTCTGCTTGTCTTCTCGGGGTTTTGGTTGACCTGCCCTCGCAGTTGTCTCGGTTCCTTCTCCGCTCCCCGAATAGCTCGTGCGGCTTCGGTGTCATGTTTTATGTGTGCGCTGCACTTGTCGCATTTCGCACAGGTCATGCGGTTGTTTTTTTTTCGTATTGTTAAAGCTTAGCCAAGTAATTTTTTGACAAATTATATCTCTTTACACCACTTTTACTTTCTTATTTTAACGTGTGCGCTGCACTTGTCGCATTTCGCACAGGTTATGCGGTTGTTTTTTTTTCGTATTGTTAAAGCTTAGCCAAGTAATTTTTTGACAAATTATATCTCTTTACACCACTTTTACTTTCTTATTTTAACGTTTTAGATTAGACTTTTATTACGCATTAGCGGAAGTGTGACCCACAGTTGATTCGCGTTAGAAGATAATGGAAGATAGGACTGGTTTCGGAACGAGTCGTTTATTCTACCAAGCGGACGCTGTCCGCTAGATAATTGATTCTTAGGGCTAGAGTCGGCGGACTTCCGAGTCCGCTGAGTGGGGGTCTCATATTACGGGTAGCTTTCACGAGGTTGCTGACCGATATGACGCATCGTCATAGGCCAAGTGATCGAACTGGAGTTCGGCGGTCTTATACACCACTTATAGATTTGATCGAGTTCTCGTATTGGAGAAGTAATCATAGCTGTTGAGTCTGGTATTTCGACGGAGCTCATTGAACTTTCCATCTCGGAGATCAGGGTGGTGGCTGTAAGAGTTGTACTTGGAAGTTCCTATATCACACCACTATCAAACAGGTCTATTTGCCAAAGCCTTCTTAACGCTATCTTAACGCGTTCTTGGCGACTTTAATCTTCCAGATATTGATTGGTCATCGGCAATGAATTCAAACATTCTGTTGCCCTCTTCGTCAAATGAATTTATTAATGGTCTACATGAGATATCCTTCCGGGAGGTTGATCGGGGCCACAATTCAAAAAATAGATCTCTTGATCTGATCTTCGTGTTTGATTCGTTCGACAGTGCTGTGCACAGGATTGACCCGCTTAGACTTCCTGAAAACCCTTTTCATCCAACTTTGGATTTGGTCATTGATCTATCAGCGCCGTTGTTTCCGAAAGGCTGATTTTCGTAAGCTATATTATCTAATTCTGCAATTCCATTGGTCCCACCTGAGCAATCGTGCAGACATTGATGATGCCATTAAACTATTTTCTAATACATTGTACTCGCTCTTTAATATCTTACTCTTGATCACCCAGCGAGGTCTGATAGGCCTCCCTGAAATGAAATTTAAAAGTGTGAAGTCGAGGTGTTATAAAAAGTTTAAGAAATCGGGAAATCATTCTGATTTCTCCCGCTATGCAGTTGCCCAATCAAATTTTTCCACCCAAAATTCCATCTGTTATAAGAATTACCGTTGCCGTTGTCGCCTTCAATTTGCACATAATCCTAAGTACTTTTTCGTTTAAGCTTGCAAATGAGAGCGCGAATACTTATCCAGTCTTTGCCGATCTGTTCGCAAACTTTTTTGAAACTACCCACTGTTCCTCTAGGTATGATAAAAATCAGCCTTATCCTCATGAGTTACAGATGTCAAACTGCATGCTAAATCCTATTATGATTGAAAGTTGGCTACTCAGCAATCTTAACACTATCAAGCCGGCTTAGTCCCCGAACCCATACTATGATAACCTATCTTAAAACTTTTTGAATTGTTTGTAAACAAAACACTTTAGACTGACGTCATCTATACTGATTTAGTTAAGGCTTTCGACTCTGTCAACAACTCCTTACTGCTTCATAAATTATGAATTCTTAGCTTACCAGTCAATCTCTTGAACTGGATTTCAGACTATTTGCGTAACAGAACCCAAAAGGTTCTTTTCAGAAATTCCTTCAAGTTAATCATCTTGGCCCGCTTCTCTTTACTCTTTTTATCAGTGACCTTCCTTCGATACCTTCTCACTCTTAAGTATTAATATTAAAATTATGCCTTGCATATAAAGATATGGCATCATATTATCTTTTACAAGCCGATATTGATGCGTTTCAGGCTTGGTGTCTAGCCAACCTCTTAAATTTGAATTGCTCCAAATGTAAGGTAATGACTTTCTAAAGCAGCTCTTCACAATTGGTTTCTTACAACATTGGTAGCTTACTGCTCCAGCGTGTCAACAGCACCTGATGTCAATGATCTAAATGTTATTCTTGACATAAAGTT
The DNA here is from genome assembly GCF_035044405.1 of Drosophila montana. NCBI lineage: Eukaryota > Metazoa > Arthropoda > Insecta > Diptera > Drosophilidae > Drosophila > Drosophila montana. The sequence continues at coordinate 48,572 of NW_026996939.1, forward strand.
CAATTCGAGTCTCATGTTACGACCGTTGTCAATAAATCCGGAATTGTGTTGGGTTTCATCAAGCCATGGTCAAACGAGGTTCATTGGAATCTTCGTGTGCGGTTACCGACATACTCCAGTAGATTTCTGATAATTAGCCTTCCTACTTTAATTAATCGCAGAACCATGCTTGGTGTAATATTTTTACATAAGCTAAGTACGGGTGTAATCGACTCTCTTGGGTTGACTAGCAAATTAAACTTCTCTATCCCTACTAGTTTAACACGTAATTCTACACCTTTATCACTTCAATTTTGCTCAAAAAACTATGCCATTCATGTGCTATTATAGAGTATTCTGCTCGCATTCTTCGCTTCCTTTTATAAAGTCTTTTATACTTAACTTTTTAGGATGTAGATAGTCGTACGTTACACGACTGCGCCCCTCGGTCGGTTGGGCGGGAGGTGGGATGCAGTAAATTGCATCAAGATTCGCGCTAAAAAAAGAAAACTGCAGCAAAGCACAACTCAAAGTGGGGATGAAATAAATACAGCGTTGGAGCTCAGAAGAAAGTCATATTTCAACTGGCAATCATTTTTCTCTGGGATCAGAAGAACCAACGACACCGTTAGGGTTGAATATTTATGTTTTCTGTATTTTCTTTTCCCTTACACACACAGTAAAGGAAATGCATTATTGAACAAAATCTTTCTTTACTTCGAGCTTGTTTCAGTAAGTGTGCCATTTTCACCGGCTAAATAAACCATCCTTGTCACTAGATATCACCCTCTTTCGCACTGTTACCCAACAGTACGGATACCCATCCGACATACCTGGTGTTGCAGCCCATTTAAAATATCTAATACGTGGAAATGTGTGTAACAGACAGAAGGAAGTATCTCCGACATCATAGAGTGTATGTATTCTTATTTAGCATCGATAGCCGAGTCGATCTAACCGTGACTGTCTTTCCGCGAGTTCGTGTGTATGAAAATGTCGAAATCATCGATAACGTGCCTCGTGTTCAGGCAATCGATCTTTTCGCATTTTTCTATTATTAAAAATTAAGCTCTCAGTCGAAATAAGTTCTACTAAAACGAACACAAATTAGGCAGTTCAGCTATCTAAAAAACAAAAAATTTTAATTTACTATGTCCTACTATGTCGTAATAATTTCATTTAACTATACATTGACAGGCGTCGAATTTCTTCTACAAAAATTGATCTAGGCTTGTGGTATTTTAAGATTAAGTAACAGGTTTTCTTTCGGTAATGCTGTATATTCAGTATATTCAACCTATTTTTAAAGGTGATCGTAAATATATGAAATAGCACAATAGTTTGGGATTTTTCAATAAAAACAAATTTAATTAAAGTTATAAGTTTATTGTTAGAAGATTTTGTGGTTATTAAATTCGAAAAAATAAATGATTAACTTTTTTTCTTAGTTTAAATATTAATTTAATATTACATAGCTTATTAAGATCGAAAAACTGCATTTACTTTTAAGCATTAAGAATATTCTATAAGAAATATAAATATTTGTTCAATTATTTGCTTGAAATTCTTGCATGGTATTATGAATATTGCTTTAAATTGCATAGTTTTACTATTTTAAAAATTGTGGAGATTATTATTATTATTATCACATGATTTTCATTTACAGGCAAGAGATTTTACAAATGTTTTCTAGCTATAGAATTGTGCTGAATAAACAAAAAGCTTTTTAAAAATCATTATGGATGAAAACATATAAATAGATTGCCAAATATTTTCATTATATATTATGTGTACTATACATTTATTACTTATAAAAATGCTGTCCTACGACTTTCAAGATTTAAAATCGATATAAACGGTACAAATACTCAGATTATCAATAGGCTTGATTTTATTCAAACGTTATTCAAAAGATCAACATTTATTAATTTTATTTTGGTTAGCACAACAGATCGGTTATGTTTGAATTTTACAACCTACTGTCAATTTAATTGAATTCATGCGGCAAAAAGTTGATTTACAAACCGCAAAACGAATTTTTTTTTCTGTTTAAAGTAAGGGGTTAAATTCATTCTATTTAAAAGAGGTAAGGTGTAAGTCGTACAATGAGTATAATTTTTTCCAACAGCTGAATAAGTCCTGCAACGATAATCTAGGCTAAGCCTTTAACACTTATCAAAATTTGACCAAGAGATACCCTGACCTCCTAATAATATAGAATTGAACTGATTAAAAAATAGTCATTATTCTTCGTGTGAAATCTCCTCCTTAAAAAGGGAAGCCTTTTTTAAGTTTTTATTGACGACTTATAGGCTATAATGAAAAATTCTGTGAATAATGAATTTTAAAAAAATTGAGAAAATACTGCAAATGATTTATGTATTCGAAAGCCTATTTAGGGTATCCCATAGTCAATCTAAAAAAAGTGCATTGGGTTACTGATATAAATGTTGTTTTATAATGTCAAGCTACTTAGAAGTCATTAAATGTTAAAAATACTGAATCATGTATAAGTATAAATATCTCTTTAATTGCTTACATTTTTACTATATGTATAAAAAGAATTAAGTAATTCTGTCCGTGCTTAAAATAAAACTTTTCACACCATAATATTACAACTTTGAACCCCTTTTTTTGCAATTTGGTATTAGTTTCTAAGAATACAAATTAGTGTGAGCATATATAACGATAATAGTTTTTAATGATTTCATGAGCTCATTTATAAATTGTGTGCGCTTGATGGCTTGATTACTTGAATTTTATTTGGCGTTATATGTTAACTTTGAATTATTTTCACTGGAAACAAGGTTAAGAGGTACAGATAGTTCTTCGCCTGCATGGGTTTCATTAAACTCAAGCAAAGATTGTGATTTTGTTCGTTTTAATATAACATTTTTGAGTGTTTCTGCCGTTCCTACTGTCTCAGATATTTCCGATTTGTATTTCTGAAAATAAATAAAATTAAAATTAGTATAAGTTAAATGAAAGGAAAAACACTTTTGTTTCATTATTTGTTATTTTTTTTTTTTAAACATGTAAATAAGCTAACACGATTACCCACCAACAGAGCAGGGCTCTAAGCAAGCACGCATTAGTGGCGTGTTCCGTTTATTTTATCCGATATACGATACCATGCACGACGTAAATTATCAGGGACTTTAGGACAAAGTGCTAGCTTACATTATAAGAAATTATGTTCTTTAGAGATAGTTAAATTTTGGACAATAACCCATTCCGAACCTACGAGCTCCTAAACTTCTTAAGTGGCGCCTAACGGTAAAAGCATATAACGTCACCACCTACGGCGACAACTAAAAAATGTATACAACTAAAGCAGCATTAATCAACTCCTCCGAGCCAGTGGAAGAACAAAAACAAACATATGCTGTTTACAGGAATTAAATAAGAGCATAGAAGTAGACCGCTCAATGATATTCTCTCATTTAACATAGCAAACAAAGCTATTACAAAGCTAATTTCCCAATCTTTGTGTAGTAAAAATAAATAAAAATCTAAATATACATATGCGTGAAGTAGACTAAAAGATTTACTCGAAGAGTTAAAAAAAAAAACCAGCAGTAGGGACTACATACATTATCAGTGCGAATTGTTGGAAATCGGACAAAAAGACTTAAATATGACAGAGTTTCCAGGCCAATTGCACACAATAATAGAAACCGCATTTAAGAATACGCTTGCCGCTTAGACAACCATTTTTGAGGCAGAAATACAACAACTCAAACAACGTTTAGGCAGTATCCGTGTCGAACCTCGAGAAGTAGAAATATACAGGGACGGTAGCTCAAAAAACGATTCCATGCAGTGAAATCTTAGATATTTTAAAATCTTTGGCAGAATTTGAGGGAAAACATGAGACATAGGTCTCATGAATAAAAGTGGCGTACACCGCTTAAAAAAGTTAAGAAAAATACGACGGTTATTTGAAACATAATATAATGGGTACATATATACATATACATATAAACATTTGCGTCCAGCTGACATAGTACTAGTGTCATTCGGCACGCATTAAATTTCAAAGCTATAATACATTTTCAACAGAACAAGAAATGTCGACGCTCCAGCAAGGAAATCTGACACTTTTGCAATACTATGACGAAGTAGAGAAAATATTTACTCTACTAACGAACAAAACAATCATGATTTACGACAACACCATAGCTGTCACAGTCATCTCACTAGAAACGTTAAGCAATGTATGCTTAATATAAATTATTATTATGCTGAGACTGTAGAAAGTTTTAAGGAAACGGTGACAATAGACCAAAGATAGAAGATCTATAAAAGATAATGGTAGTGCCCACAATAAAAATTTCCAAGTAGGAAATAATTGCAGGGGCTCTATTAAATAAGAGCCTGGGAAATAAACATACACCTTTGTACAATGAAGAAACAGTGGATGCGGACCACATAAAGTGGCTCATAAGGATAATGTGAGATAGCTAAAAAAAAATTTTCTTTTCTAACGGACACCTCAGGGTCTGAACTAAGCTACTTTTTGTCACAATGACATCGACTTAACTAACTGACTACTAGAACATGGACAACAACCTGGTTATATTTGGAGACACGACAATTTGGGAAATTTTTTCAATATTTAGAGCACTCGACTAACTTAACAATGTAGGCGGAAATAACTAGCGGAATAGCGAACTTTAAGAATAATTTTCCTCAATCGTAAATAAGACAGATACTGGACTCGAGCATACGACATATGAAACCACTCCTAACAAAAATAAATAACCATCATTGGCACGCCAGAAGCATCAATCTATTAGGCACCGTTTTACAGAGACTTCGGACTTTGATTACTTTTAAAGAACACAAATGACAACAGAAGTTCATTGAATTTGAAAATAGATGAGTAAACATCAACACAAAAATACTAGAACAGTTATATAAACTAACAGAAGCAGTAAATATTCTAATAAAATAAGCCAAGTTAATACAGATAAACACCAAACATTGCTTTAAAGAAATAGGATATAGATTTAGAAACATGAAACTCTAATTCTATCTGATACACTCACAAAGATTGGAAATAATAACCCAACCATATTAGACTCCACTGATTTACAAAACATAATCAATGAGAGTTCTACGAGCATAACCATCTGACTTGATGAATGTAAGCCAAATGAAGGTTTTATTAAAAACCAAAACCTGAACCCATTAAAAATGTGTTAAAGGCGTATATTGTATTTGTGCAAATGTATGTAACGGGAAGAAGGAAGTATCTCCGACCCCATAAAGTATATATATTCTTGATCAGCATCAACAGCCGAGTCGATCTAGCCATGTCGGTCTGTCTGTCTGTCCATCCGTCCGTCTGTCCGTCTGTCGGTATACATATATCAACGCAAGGATCTCAGGACCTATAAGAGCTAGAAACTTGAAATTAGCTGTAGGTCGTCCTAGTCCATGCGCAGATCTAGTTTGTTTCCGATATTCGATATCTTCCCTCGTTTCCAAGTAATCGATAAAAATCGATATCGAAATCCTGTTTTCTGAGCAATTTTGGTAAATAATAAGAGCTAGAGTCACCAAACTTGACATGTAGCTTCTTGAATAGTATAGATATATCAAGTATCTTTCATTTTATAGCTACCACTACCTCCCAGCTACTACCTCATAGCTATAAATCAAGTAAAAACGCCAATTTATGCCTCCCAGAAATAAAAGCCACAATTTAAATGCAGTTGACTTTTTGGTAAGCACAGAAATGATTAAAGAAAACGTGTTTTCACTTTTCTCCTATCAGCGGCAAAAACAAAAAGAATTTTGGTATACATGTACACACACACATTCATGCGTGTCTTCTTTGAATTCTAACAGCATTGCAATTGCGATTGTATTGTTTTCTGTGCTGTTATTTTAATTCGTTTTTTTCTCATGAAAACTCAATTATTGGCTTGGCTGTTGAGTAGAGGCGGCGGTAAGTAGTGCGGTCAGATGCGTGTTCGAACCCCATCGAGGAGACTAATTTTATTTTTTTCGCTGGTGTGGCTGTTAAGTAGATGCGGCAGCAAGTAATGCGGTCAGTTGCGAGTTCGAACTCTGGCAAGGAAACTTTGTTTTTTCAAATTTATCTTTATTATTACTAAAGCAAACGAGCGCGTAGTGCGAGTTGCATTTGGGGTTGGAATAAGGGGGTTCAGGGTATCCCCTAGTCGGGAGCTCCCGACTAGAATCCCTTACATGTTATATATTAATAGCGGGCATTCCCCGACGCGTAAACGAGTTGCGTATGAAAATAAGTTTGAAGACAATTGGACAAAACTTAAAACTTTGCCCTTATAATCTTTCTTCAAGGTTGCATTTATCCAAGCGATGCGGATTTTGCGAAAAATGTCAAACGCGTCTTAAATTATGTTCACAAAGATCTCTGAAGATTATTTTATTATTTTTGACAAACCGCAATTTTATTTCATTTAGGAATTTTGTAGGGCTTCGATAATACATTTGACACCAACCAGATTAAACTTAAAATTTCGCCCAAAATATCTTTGAAGCGCATTTTTTGTCTAGGATGCTTGGATTCTGCGAAAAATGTGAAACACGTCTCAAATAATTTCTCATCTGACAGCAAGTCAAGAGATATAAAAATATATTGAAAAGATATGTTATCTCTTTAGATAAAACTGTTTGTCCTGACTGACTGACTCACAGATTGACAGATTGGTGATCAACGCACAGCCCAAGCTGAAATTTTCACTATAGTTACCTTATGTGATGAAGGTGCACTTTAAGACGGGGTTTTGGAAAATTTCCCCCGCATTTCTGGGAAAATCGCGAAAAACGTTTGTATGAAACTTTTTTGTTTACCATCCGATCGGCTTCAAACTCATTTTCAGAGAACTTTGTTCAAATTCATTTGAGGGGTGCTTCATACTTTTTGGAAAATCCATCCCTCCTGGTGGAAATGGGAGCCAAAGGTTTGGTGAGGACTTTTCGTGTTCAAATTTATTTCCAAAGGTTTATGCGAAGAATCATTTGAGACGTGTTTCACACTTTTCGCAGAATCTAACCTTCCTCGGTGGTTTCTTTACTTTGGCAAGGTGATAGCAGGTGCACAAAAGAATTTTGACATTTGCTCCATTTAGTTTGTGTTGAACTGCTATATTTATTGCTACGCGTCTTTTAATATTCAATACTGATACGAAGTGCTGATAAAAACAATTTTGGTTAGTAAATTTGTTTAGCTATGGGTAAAACAAATGAAATAATTGAATTTGTTTAAAATGATTTGGTGAAGCATAACTCTGGTGTTTCCGTAGAAAATATCAGTAAATTATAAAACAACCCCGCCAAACAGTATATTATCAAATAAATATAAAAAAAATTAGGATACAAGCGGCTATGCTTTTTTTATGAGTTGTTCTTGTCATTATTACAAAAACTTTAAATAATTTAAATGCCTCTATCAGCCTGTTAAATGGATAATAATATAAACTCCATTACTTACCTTAAATACTAAATTTGAAAATGTGGGTGTCTCCTCTGCCAAGGACATATCCGATTTCTTGCATTCGATGGGGCTATTATCCCTTTCATATTCTGCTACAGTAGTGCCGGGTATTTGCCTATTTCCTGTTCATCATTATTAAAATAAAAAATGTGTTTAGTACAAAATTTGATTAAATTGAACTACAATTTTAATGGGTATTATTCTAAGGAAAGAGTGTTGCAACCGATAGTGACATAAACACACACACGTAAAAGCCGCAATTTACAACGTGGAAACAATGAAATTTTAATTTTATTATGTTTTGTGTATATATCTCTTATATGAGTTAAGAACAGCGAATACAAATAGAAAGTACTAAAGCACTCAGCCCAAAGATCACGGCCAAGGTACATAACCAATAATCGACACGTACGCCAAGTCAGAGCATTCGCCACCGTGCTTTACAGCCTGGACACCCGACACTAACCAATTGGCTGGGAGCGTCAAAGCGGCAAAGGCAATAGCAGCGGCAGCGGCGACAAACCTACCGCAATAAGACGGTAGTAGTTTATTTTTTTTAAAATTTTTAACTATTGTTTTATTTATGTTACTTTAATAAAACCTAGGCAGAAAACCGTAAAATGTATAGTGCACCCAACTTTATTACAAAAAATTTAATGTTTCATACTACATATACAATTTCTTAGCAAACACGCATTTATTGGATTATCTTTCGCTATTGATTCTGGCGCCTGGCAGATAATTTCCCGGAGTTTATTGATAAACTGTTCGTTTTTTGTTGGCGCACTATTGGCTATTATTCCAGCGCTTGTTGCCCAACTTCTCAACATTTATTGGACATATATTTATTAACATTTCGGCCTGGGCCTTTGAAATTTGAATATTGCTGTGGACAGTTCCCAAAATGTACTTAAAAGTATCCGTTCTTTCCTTTTCGAATAAAAGAGGCGGAAGACACGGTATTCGCATGAGAAACGCTTGGCTGAAATCATTCGAATCTGCCAGCGACATATCGGGCAAAAGCTGATCCCATAAACTCTAAATTGCGCAAACATGGTCCTTACCGTTTGCTGGACCTTCTGGATTCTCTTGAGACCAATAAGGGGCAGTATTTTGGATATTTAGACCCAAGGACTCCAGAAAGGACATGAAAAGCCTCCCAGTTTTCTGATCAACCTCAGTTTTGCCAGGCGCTTGCCATTCTATCGTCTGTCTCACCATCGCACTAAGACCATACTCACTCGCATAGGTCTGCAAGACGAACTTATCCAAAAATTCGGAGCGGGTAAGGTACTCAAACCGTCGGCTAGCACCCATCAGAGATCCTGCAAGCGCAGTGTCTCTTTAGTATTATTTGGTTGTTACGCAAACAACAGCCTTCATGTTACTCCCCGAGTGGCTCCAAATTTCTATACAGTTTTGGTCGACTTTTCGTAGAAATCTACTTCCCATTTCTGTTCGACGCCAACAAAGTTTGGGTGATCTTTTTCACTTATGACAAATTTTTATTTTGAATATAGAATATAGTAAAGATATCTTAATGATGACATTCTTTTATAAAATTAACAATATATTATATCTATATAAATATATATAATTCGTTCAAAATATTTTTTCGATCAACAATTTTTTTTTTATCTAAATTACAATTTATTATTTCTATAAGACTTACATAATTCGTTCAAAACTATTAATACCAATAGTATATGAGTTTCATTTAAAACAAAATTTATGGGGCACATTATGCCTTCGAGTCGACTTGACTAATGACTTACGAATAACGCATGTTATGCTTGCCCCTCTACATCGGTCCATCGAACCCCAAAGCTGGGTGCCGGCCAAATTGCAAACGCTGCATTTTTGCGCGAGCGACATTCTTACGGTTGCCACTTAGAACTTGGCCGATCCTATTTGAAGTCCACATATACATATGCACAACATACACTATACTTGCACATACACTTATATAGTCAAATAAAGCATATATCATATGTCTACGGCACTCATATCCAACTCCTTTTTCAAAAGCCTTAGCAACTAAGCGAACCAACCGAAAATTGTAACAACAAACCTTAGAAGCCCAAACATAAAATTCTTGGTGACGATAACAATTCTGGCGTGAGACCAACCATACAACATAGAACCATTAGACATAAACATCCGGCACAATCGATATTCCCACCAAATGCGCAAATTGCCAACGCAGCTCAAATCATAAAGAGAATAAACAATGAGAGCATTGTCCAAAGAGAGAGCGTTCATGATCTTTAAAGCTCATAGACGAGGTTTGCTAAGCGTTGACAACAGTTTACAGTTTGAGTTTTACTGACGCATCCGAACCGTCAATTCGAATATTCTATTCGTGTAAATTCCGTTTAGCCGCGCATTGTTTTAAAAATAAAGTAATATTTTTTTAAAGCAACGCATACCGATTTATCTAATTGGCGCTGTCGGATACGCTAGTGAAATATAAGACCATTAAAGGACAATTGTATTCCCAGGCCTTAAATGCAAATTTAAGCCGTCGAAACAATTGTGCACGAAAAGCAAATTTGTTCGAATTTGTATCCGCAAAAGGACAATCGCGAAACTTGCCGCGAGTGCCTACTGACCGTTCATGGATCAAAGTAAAACAAAAAAAACAATACCAAGACAAACTACCAAACAACAATAAACAATCACACAAAAAAAATCTATTATAATACTAATTAAAAATCGGTCTTGGCGCCCAACGGCATCAAATAAATTAGCCCACACCGAAAGTTGTTCTTAATAACTTTTCCAAAGAAAAGAACATCGCGAAACGTATTTTGCCGCGAGTTTCATTCTCAAAAAAAGTGATAAAAATCATTAGCAAAGAATACAAAACAACATAAAAAAAATAAATATAAAACACCAGCAATAGCTGAGCGAGTGAACAGACAAACACCAATAAAAAAAATTAAAATCCCAGCAATAGCTGAGCGACTGAAAAGACAAACAGCAATATAAAATAAAAACTCCAGCAATAGCTGAGCGAGTTAATCAACATCAATACTAAACTGCTACGCAACTGCATCGGCTACCAGATTTTGAGGGCCCAGCTATTTTAAACAAACATGTCAGTGTGGTGCTTATTTTTCTTTCACAATTCAAAGCGATAAAAAGAAAAAAAAAGATTTTTCAAAAAAATTATCACAAAGCTGTCTAACATAAGATTGGCATATCAAAAGAAAATATAGAAATATTAAAATTCAAATAAAATAAATACTTATTTTATTACTTGTAATTAAAACATTCTGCTTCATCGCTAGGCTTTTTAGGTAAATATCGAATTTTCCAAAAAAAAAAAGCAACAATATTTTTGCTTCAAAGTGATCTGGATTTCACGGTCTAAGCGATTGCGGAGCGTACGAAGGTCAGGCGATAGCAGCGAAGACGAGCTTATTCCTTCCTATTTAGAATACAGATCAGTAAACGAAATGAACAGTGAAAAGGTAGCACAGCTAGAAGCGCAAATGCAACCCCGCAAATAAAAGTTTACCAAGAAATAAAAATAGTGCCAGGGCTCAGATGCGACGAACCCTTAGATATCATAAAGAAAACAGGAAAACTATGTCTCATCGAGACAGGCCGGCTGCGCCGCCTTGTGTTTGAGCCATATGATGGCAGCTCAAAACACTATCAGGCCGTGGGCACAATCCGCCATAATGTAAGGGGTTCAGCGGATGCAGTGCTTGCTTCAATTAATACAGTGTTGAACTTTAAGGCGATCATTGCTAGATTTTATTTTACGTTTGCCGACAAAACGCCAGTGCACGTGATCCTACAACAACTAAGCACGCTTAGGCAAGGTGACCTTCCATTGTTAAAATACTACGATGAAGTCGAGAAAAAACTTACATTACTAACGAAAAAGACCTTAATGACACATTGCGGCGCCGCATCGGCTGTCCTAAACGGAAAATTCAGGAATGATGCTCTCCATACTTTTGTCTCGGAATTAAGAAAGTCCTTGAGATGGTCCGATTTCCCACCACAACCTCAAGACCTACCAACTGCTTTGGCTCTAGCTCAAGAAGCTGAGTCAAGCAACGAAAGAGGCATCTTTGCAGCCAACTTCGCAAAGAAGCAACGAAAGAGGCATCTTTGCAGCCAACTTCGCAAAGCACCTTGTAGAAAAACTCCAAAAGTCTAGTGGCCAAAAGAATCAAAACTGGCGTCAGAACGCTCAGCAGGAGAATGATGGTGACTCTCAGAAAAAAAACTTTCGATGGCATAATTGGCCTTGATCTGCTAAAACAGATTAACGCTCAAATTGATTTGACTAACAACATTATAAAGTATGACCGGGGGACAGAAAAAATTGAGTTCACAACATGCAAACAAGTGAACCATTTCCAAATTAGTGACGCGGATGTTCCCGCCGCAGTCAGACCCACTTTCAATCAAATGATTGACCGAATGGCTAAAGCCTTTGCAGACATTAATGAGTCCCTACCATACAACATAAACACTATCGCCACAATCCGAACGGACGGCGGTATATTCCAAATTATACCCATACCCAATGGGTGTGTCTGAATTGTTCAATGCAGAAGTTAAACAACTACTGGCGAACAGCATAATTAGACCCTCAAAGTCACCCTATAACAACCCAATATAAATCGTCGATAAAGAAGGTGTCGACGAATCAGGCCACAAGAAGAAACGTCTGGTTATTGATTTTCGTCAGTTAAATGAAAAGACAATCGACGATAAATACCCTATCCCGGCAATTTCGACCATATTGTCAAACATAGGTGAGGCCCAGTATTTCATAACACTGGACGTCACCAAAAAGAGTTGGCGGAAAGGGACAGAGAAAAGACTGCATTCTCTGTAAACAATGGGAAGTACGAATTTTGCAGGCTTCCATTTGGGCTGAAAAACGCCCCTAGCAATTTCCAGAGGGCAATAGATGACGTCCTCAGGGACCAAATCGGGAAAACTTGTTACGTCTATGTAGATGACGTAATAATTTTCTCCCCTAACAAGGAAGACCACATCAAGCACATCGAATAGGTCTTGAAAAGCCTTAGGGACGCAGGCATGAGGGTTTCCAAAGAATATTTGGAATTTACCGTATGCAGAGGCGGAATCCACCAATTGGCCGACAAAATTCTGGCCATAAAAGATTTCCAACCACCAAAAACACTGTTTGGAATTAGATCATTTCTAGGGTTAGCAAGTTATTATTATATTATTATATTCGCCAGCATCGCAAGACCCCTAACGGAGATTTTGAAAGGCGAAAATGGAAAAATTAGCGCCAACCACTCGAGAAAGGTAAAACTCGAATTAACCTCAGGCCAGTTAGATGCCTTCAACAGGCAAAAAGAGTTGCTAGCCTCCGAGGATGTGATGTTATCGCATCCCTATTTCAAAAAGCCATTTGACCTAACGGCAGACGCGTCAGGTCAAGGGCTCGGAGCAGTGCTGTCCCAGGGCGGTCGCCCTATAACAATGAGCTCGCGCACACTGCGAGACAATGAGATAAACTTCGCCACAAATGAGCGAGAACTTCTCGCCATTGTGTGGGCATTGAAAAATTTCAGAAATTACTTTTCTGGAGTTAAAAATCTGAATATCTATACAGATCACCAGCCGTTGACATTTGCCGTATCGGATAAAAATCCGAACGCTAAGATAAAACGCTGGAAAGCCTTTGTCGACGAACATAACGCAAACATCATTTATAAACCAGGCAAAGAAAACCTCGTGAAAGACCTCTCCCCAAAATATTAATGCCTTGGAGGATTCAGCAGAATCCGATGCTGCTACAATCCACAGTGAAGAGTCCCTAACTTACACAATTGAAAAAACAGATAGGCCAGTCAACTGCTTCCGAAACCAGATCATACTGGAAGAAAGCCCTATCCCTCAGCGCAAGACTTATATCTTGTTCAAGACTAAAACTAGACATGTCGTACAGTTTTCCGATCGGAGCACACTGATGCAAACTCTGCAAGAAGTTGTAAACGCCGAGGTAACTAACGCAATATATTGCGAGCTTCCCATTTTGGCCTTTATTCAGCATAGACTGGTCGAAGAATTTCCCCCGACAACGTTCCGACATTCAACAAATTTTGTAATAGAAATCTCAGACACAACAGAACAGAGAGAAATTGCTATAGCTGAGCAAAATCGCGTCCATCGCGCAGCTCAAGAAAATGCCCAGCAAATACTCAGGGACTATTTTTTTCCAAAAATTGGCCGTTTAAGAAATATAAAATAGAACAGAAATAGCCGCAAACTGCCGAGTGTGCGCTACGAGCAAACATAATCGGCACCCGATCAGACAAGAGATAGGGAAGACTCCGATACCATCATATGCCGGAGAAATATTACACGTGGACGTTTACTCCACAGATAAAAAATATTTTTTAACCTGCATTGACAAATGTTCTAAATTTGCAGTTGTTCATATTCGTTCACGCGCAATCGTCGACATAAAGGCTCCACTTTTACAATTGTTAAACTTCGTCCCTAAAACAAAAAAGATTTACTGGGACAACGAAAAGTCCCTAAAGTCAGAGACCATTAGATCAATGTTGTCAAACAACTTTGACATTGTGATCGCAAACGCACCGCCCCTACACAGAACATCCAACGGGCAGGTGAAACGTTTTCACGGCACCTTGGGAGATATAAGTCGCTGTCTGAAAAATTCAAACTACGTCGAAGATACTGTCGACAATACCCTTCATGCAACAATAAAGTTCAATAGGTCTATCCATTCGGTCACAAATGCGATTATATCTAAATTGGTGACTTCGATTTTCGGTGAAACATCCGATGTAGTAAAAGTATAAATGTCTAATGTCTACCAAAAAGGTAAAACAGCCTCACAATTCGCAAACGAAATTGATATTTTACGAAAACTATTAGAATCTTCGTATATCGATGAAGAACTAAAGGCAGAACGTGCTGATACGATCAGTACCAAAGAAGCCATTTCAGTCATGATCAAAAATTGTGAGCATGGGAACGTAAAAACAATACTTGAAGCAGGCACATTCAAAACGATGGTTGAAGCCATCACAAAATATATCCATTGCAGTACAGAAATGACTGATGAGGGGACACGGCAACCGAGGTAATAACTATCGTGGTAATTACCGAGGCAGAGGCAACTCTCGTGGTTATAATAACAATTATAACAATAATAACGAAAAAAAATAAAATAATAGAGGACGTGGAAACTATAGAGGTAACAACCGCCAAAATGGAGGTTACAATAATAGTGTAGTGAGTAAGTTAACGAGCGTCACTTCCAAGTAGACTCCGAACTACGCTCCCACGCTCATATATCGTTTCGTATGTCGCCCGCTTATGGCGTATTTTGCTGAGTAAGCTACTAACAATTTGCAGGAGGAGCCGCTTGCCAGTAATTTTCCACTGGACATTCTTAGCTTAATTTTTTTGTCTTAGTTCTTTAAGTTTTCAGTTTTGTATGAATATTGTAAGAGCTCACTGCTTAATAAAATACTTGCTCCGACAATTGTCGTCAACATATAAATATTATTTACTGAGTTACTAAGCCACAAGGCCAGTAATAGGAATGCTAATTCCCATCCTAATCCTCGTCTTCGGCTGAAGACATACATCCCGGAGAGAATAGTCATAGTCGCCGCTGGACTGGAGTGACACCGGCAAAGTTCGCCGCGGGATAATCAACACTAAATAACTGGCGCCCAACGGATTTTAACATAAGAATCCAAACACTCTAAAAGAGAAACATGTTAGTGAGCGCTTAGCGTTTTTGACTTCAATATTCAAAAAGATAAAATAGAAGAAATGCAAGTGAATTGTAAAGCTAACTCTAAACACTGTGTGCTAATTATTACGGGTTAATTGATTTGCTTTGAATGATCACTGGGCAATTTCGTGGTATTAATAGTGCTCACATTTCTGCCCATGAGTTGGGAATATAGAGAAATTAAACTAGAATTTGACAGGGACGATAGCGAAGAAGCATGCTTTCGTCCTCAGCTGCTAGACAATATAGAAATAGAAATGAACCCCGAACAAATACAGTCGTTAATACAAGGCACAGTCAGTGCCGCTCTCGCTGAATAAGAGCAGCGCTTAAGACAACAGTTTGCGGTGGATCTTAGCGTAATCAAATCCCAAGAAGATGCACTACAGATATCTGCGCCACGTGTCGAACCATATGAAAAAACTACAATTGATCCGAATGTTAAATGTGAAGCGAGACTTGAAATAGTGAAGTCCGTACCAACCTTCGAGGGGGTGCAGAGCGAGTATGTGGCCTAGAGGCAAGCTGCCTTGGACGCATATGAGATTTTCAAAAGCTACAAGGGTAGTAAAGCCCATTATGAAGCCGTAACTATTCTTGTGCGGAGCAGCTAGATCGATCCTAACATCCCACAATACCGTACTTTACATCGACGCGATCATTGCAAGATTAGACTGTACGTACGCAGACAAGACGTCTCTACGCGTACTTAGACAGCAACTAGAAATGGTCAGGCAAGGTAACTTAGGCTTGATGGAGTATAATGACGAGGTTAAGAAGAAGCTCACCCTCGTTACTAACAAAATTGTCATGACACATGATGAGCAAGCTGCCACGATCCTAAATTCTGAGGTTAGAAGTGATGCTCTACTCGCGTTCATGTCAGGTCTTAAGAGACCGCTAAAGGCCAGCTCAGCCCAAAGATTTGTCGTCAGCATTAGCTTTGGCCCGTGAGGCTGAGAATAGCATCGAAAGGAGCATGTTTGCTGCTTCTTATGGCAAGGCAATTGAAGATAGGGGACACCTTAATGAAAATAACAAACAGAGAAATCGCCAACCGGCGAACCCAAACAGAGGCCAGGAAAATATCCCACATTACGTAGGGAAACAACCTCAGTATAAGACACAACAAGGGAATAACTCAAATTCCAAAGACCAAGAGGGCCAGCCAAATCAGCCCCAACCCATGGAGGTCGACCCCTCAATTCCCATTTCCGACAGTCAATTAACTGGGCCAAAACCCAAAACTCTTCAAATGTTGGCGAAGCACAACCAGCAGTACACAGCCGCAGCTGAAGCCGCAGTCACGGAAATCGAAAACGATATCGATTTAAATGACGGAAACGACATGATGAATTTTTAAGGGAGCGCTCCCAACTGCCGTTTATCGAACGACAGTTGGCTAGCAGAAAACTAAAAATCCTGATAGATACCGGGGCGGCTAAAAATTACGTAAAGGAGTTGAAACGTAACACTTGTCGACACGCCATTTACTGTGAATTCCATACATGGGTCCAGTGAAATAAAGAAAATATGTTCAATGAAAATTCTTGGACAAATCGCGCCGTTTTTTATTTTAGACACACTTAATATATTCGATGCCATCGTAGGCTGGTGCCAGTTTTTCAAAGATAGTGTCGAATACCTTGTTTATCGTGGCCAGGGGTGGAGCCAAAACTGATCCCGAGAAGGTCAAAGCGATACAAGAATACGTCGAGCCGACAAACCTATATGCGCTCAGATCATTCCTGGGCCTAGCTAGCTACCATAGAGTCTTCTTAAAAGATTTCGCTTCGATAGCTAGGCTACTAGCCAACATGCTTAATGGCGAAAATGGGTCTATTAGCAAACACATGTCGAGGAAGATTCCGATATAATTCGACGACACGCAACGTGATGCGTTCGAACGCCTAAGCAACATTTTGGCATCGGAAGATGTCATACTTATGTACCCTGATTTTAAAAAAACCTTCGATTTGACCACTGACGCTTCGGCAAGTGGCATTGGAGCTATGCTATCTCAAGATGGGACATTAAAACAATGTCAAACTCATTACGCTACCAACGAAAGGAGCTCTTAGCTATTGTTTGGGCTCTTGGTAAACTGCAGAATTACCTGTATGGTTCCAGAGAAATCATCGTCTACACTGACTACTAACCACTTACTTTTACAGAACACTATCGCAAAGATCAAGAGGTGGAAAGCGTTTATAGAAGAACACAATGTAAAGATTTTCTATAAGCCAGGGAAGGACAATCACGTGGCAGAAGCCTTATCGTGTCAAAATATCAATGCTCTGCCAGATGAGCCCCAATCTGATGTAGCCACCATCCATAGTGAGTAGTCACTACCGATCAACCCATAAATGGTTTCAGAAACCAAATGGTCCTAGAAGAGGCACGATATGCGCTACACCAAAAGATCATTATGTTTGGCAGCAAAATGCGCCACATAGTGAATTTTTCTGACAAGAACCATCTAATTGAAACATTAAAAAATGCTGTAAATCCAGACGTGGTTAACGCAATTCATTGTGACCTCCCCACGTTAGCTGCAGCGCAACATAAGTTAATAACACTGTTTCCATCGACGAAGATTCGACACTGCAAAAGCATTGTAGCGGACATCACCAACAAAGACGAACAGGTAGAGATAGTCAGCATTGAGCACAATCGAGCGCACAGGGCAGCACAGGAAAATGTAAAAGAAGTCAGGCTGGACTATTATTTTCCGAAAATTACCAAAATAGCCAACAAAATAGTGCTGAACTGTAGAGTGTGCACGAAGGGAAAATACGACAGGCACCCAAAATAAACAAGAGCTTGGTGAAACACCTATTCCATCTCACACCGGTAAGAGGCTCCATATCGATATATTTTCCGCAAACAATAAACTGTTCCTAACTTGCATTGACAAGTTCTCAAAATTTACCATTGTGCAGCCGGGCGATCTCGGATATAATCACCCCTTTACTAAAAATAGTGAACATTTTCCCAAACACGAAAACAATCTACTGCGATAACGAGGCGTCATTCAATTCTGAGACAATCACCTCGTTACTAAAAGAGTCAATTCAACATTTTGGTCAACGCGCCCCCGCTCCATAGCTGCACATTAATACAGATTGCCAGATGCCTCAAGATCGATAAGAAGATTAGCGATACAACGCAAACAATTCTCAGAGCTACTGGTCCAAAAAAACAACCATAGACAGTTAGAAGTCCGCCAAATAACCAGCCAATAAAGTGAATTCTCACAGGTTCATCGGGATAATTTTTATCCTGCTAACTGCCACGCAAGCTCGGATCACCAACTTTTCCAACGCAAACTAGATTCCCATTCTCGACGGAAACGATTTTGTATGGGAACAATTTTGGGAATAATATTTTTAACATAGTAGATGACACCAAAAAAAATATCCGAATTTTTCCCCCAACCGCATATGCGAAAATTGTTAGAAATATATATAGAACATATTGAAACTTGAAATTTTTTAGGCACAGCATCAAAAATTGTGGCTGGAACACCAGACGCTGCAGACTTTGAGAGAATAAAAACGACAGAAACTCAGTTAATAGACTCAAACAATACACAAGTGCTCATTAATACAGAAACGCAGAAACAGATTAATAAACTCACAGACACAGTAAACAGAATAATCCAATCAAAAAAGGGCGAAATCTTAGGCACCCCACATTTATTTGAAACCATTATGACTCGAAATAGGATGCTCATTACAGAAATTCAAAATTTAATACTTAAATTCACGCTTGCAAAATCAAATATTATAAACCCCACCTTTTCGATATAAATGATTTGAAGTCAATTTTCGCTGATCAGCCCACAGACGTCCCCATAGTTAATTTGATGGAAGTATCTAACATCAAAATATTGCAATCTGATTATGAAATACACATATTAATTGTACACTCTAAAGTTAAGCAAGTATGTAAGAAATAATTCTACCGGTATCCCATAACCACACTATGTAGACACCGAACAACCCTCGCACGCTCGAACGACAAAGTTATAGAGCAACCCACGCTCTTATAACGATTCGTATGTCGCAAAGCAGGCCGCGCCCGCTTATGGCGTATTTTGCTGAGTAAGCTATTACGAATTTGTTGGAGGAGCTGCTTGCCAGTACTTTTCCACTGGACATTCTTAGCTTAAGTTTTATGTCTTAGTTCTTTAAGTTTTCAGTTTTTTATGAATATTGTAAGAGCTCACTGCTCAATAAAATACTTGCTCCGGCAATTGTCGTCAACATATAAATATTATATACTGAGTTACTGAGCCATAAGGCCAGTAATATGAATTCTAATTCCCATCCTAATCCTCGTCTTTGGCAGGAGACAGATTACATCCCGGAGAGAATAGCCGGATAATCAACACTAAATAACTTGTATATGCCTTAAAAGAACACCCTGTATCCAAATATAAAGAATGCGGTACTTTGTTGCATACAATAACAATTATACGTTAAACAAGCCCAGGGCCACTTTATGTATTGGCTCTGTATATCCCACGCTCCGTCTGAGCGCATTTCATGAGCAACATATATAAGGTAACACATAAGAATTGCACTTCATATTTACGTCATAAGAACACACTTTTGTTTAGAAGAACGCAAGAATGTTGCAGTGCCTGCATGATTTCAGTGCCCGGCCACTGCGGCCAGCATCGGTAACCCCACACAATCGAAATTGTCACCACCGAACATAACCGCGCTCACAGAGCCGCCCAGGAAAATACTTCGCGATTATTATTTTCCACAAATGACGAAGTTGGCCAACGAAATAGTAACAAATTGCAAAAGATGCACTAAAGCAAACTACGATAAGGCGCCCCAAAAAAACAAATACTTGGTGAGACACCAATTCCATCATACACTGGAGAAATACTCCACATTGATATCTTTTCAACTGACAAAAAAATATTTCTTAGTTGCATTGACAAGTTCTCAAAATTCGCACAATAATGGATGTAAAACCGCCCATCATTCAGCTGTTGAATTTATCCCCACAGACTAAGACAATTTATTGCGATAGCGAAGCTTCTTTTAATTCAGAAACTATCCGTGCGCTGTTAACAAACGGGTACGAAGTTGTGAACGACTTTGTGAACCCGCCACCACTACAGTTGCTCAAATAGCCAAGTCGAACGTTTTCACGGCACACTCGCAGACATAGCCAGAGCATTTAGCCTAAAAAAAATTTCTGACGATACAGTCGAATTGAAGGGCAACAATCGCGTACAACCGATCCATACATTAGAAATAAAATTGCAAAGGCCCAGCACGATAGCATTGAAAGATCCAAACCGAATAGACAAACCAGGGTATTTGAGGTAGGCGAAAAAGTTTTCGTAAAATATAACAGAAGATTAGGAAATAAGTTAACACCGCTTTGCACAGAAGAAACAATTCAAGCAGACCTGGGAGCGTCTGTTCTTATTAGAGGGAGGGTGGTCCATAAGGACAACCTCAAATGATTGTTGCTCTCAAGTAAAAATCACCACGAGGCAAATTTAAATGATGCGAACAATAGGCAGGTAGTCATTAATACACCAACACAGACACAAATTAATAAACATACCGACACGGTAAACGAAATAATTAAAGCTAAAAAAAAAAGAATTGGTTGACACAATTACTCTAGCTAAAGCGGGTATAATAGATCACAATATTTTTGATCACGATGATTTGAAATCAATTATAAATGAACATCCTGTCGAAGTTCCCATAGTTAGCCTAACCGGAGCATCTAAAATCAAGGTCCTCCAGACCGAGAACATTGTCCGTATATTAATAGCTTATCCTAGGGTCAAGCTCATCTGCAAGAAAATCACCAGCTTCCCGGTGGCACACCAAAAGGTCACACTACAGCTACAAGATGATACCATAGCCGAATGCGACGATGACATTCTAGCGGTCAATGTGTGCGTAACGACGACCTACGAAGCCGTCTGTAAATTGGCAGCGCAAGACACTTGCGCTCGAGCACAGCACGCCGCCAACACAGCCCTGTGCCGCACGCACAGCCCTGTGCCCCACGGCATTATCATTATCAACGAAAGTGCTGCCAAGGTCAGCACAGACGATGATTACTACAAACGGGACACATCTCGTCACCTTCCTTTCTTCGGCCACAATCAACGGCACAAAATATGTTAATCAGCGCGAGATGTTTACTAGATCGCCAGGCGTGGCAGGGTCGCCTCTACTCAGCATCATCAGCTACGATCCAGTGCTAAGCGTCATCCAAAATTTCGAGGACGAATTGAAGGCCGCCCGGTCACATAAGATTTGGACTACAGTAGGCATAATCCTGTGTCGTTGGCATTGGCTTTATCATCGTTTGGCAAAAACAAAGTCCATTTATTGCGACAACGAAGCATCGTTCAATTCTGAAACGATCACTTCACTATTCAAAAACAAATTTAAAATAGATATCGGTATGAAACGCTACTAGTGAGGAGCAGAATGTTAATCACAGAAATACAAAATCTCATGCTCACTATAACGTTCGCCAAGTCAATATCCTAAAGTAACAGTTATTTGTAAAAAGGTCATAATCATTCCTGTGGCACAAAACAACACCGTACTGCAAATACATGAAAACATAGTGGCAGAATGCGACGATGGAATCATGGCTGTTACGGAATGCGCTACAACGAGCTATGCGACATTCTGCAAACTGGCACTGCATGATACCTGCGCCCGCGGAATACACTCGGGCAGCATAGCTGTATGGTACACGCAGCCCAGTTACCTGGAACCAATGACCATAGTGGATGAGGAAAAAATCATCATCAACGAGCAATTCGCAAGAGTCATCATAGATGACGGGCCCATGATGACCACAAAAGGCGCTCATCTCGTTACATTCGAACGCACAGCCATAATAATAAACTATACTAAATATCTAAATCATAACAAAGCTGAAAGCAAGGCCCCAGGCATCGCGGCATCACACCTGCTAAACATCACGGGACACGATCATGTGTTAAGCCTACCACTACTGCAACGGATGAATAAGCACATCCAACATATCATCCAGGAACTCAAGGATGATGTGACATCCGGCGGATCTCCCAAATTCTGGTTCGCAATTGGAGTTTTTGTCAGTCTTCAATTTTTCAGTTTCATCCTCATATATCAATGGTTGATCCGGAGGAACTCTCAGTCAAGCTACAAAAGGTGATCAGCGAATTAAACATCACCGAGGACGGCAATGATCTTGAGGGGGGAATAGTTAACAAGCAAGTTAACCAGCGATCCTCGCAAGAACTTCTCAAGTAACCCGCGCGCCTGGAATGCTGATGTATCAGATATGCCTTGCAATATTCTTAGCTTTAGCGGTTGCAATAGGCAACACCTGTTTATGTCGCACGCGCTTTGCTTACATAATAATTATGCTGAGTCGGTTCGCCGGCCACGAACTTATAGCATGTGCCAGTACTTTTACATTTTATGTATTTAGCTTTAGATTCATATTCATTTCTTTGGTTATATCAGTTTTGTATTTAGCTTATAAGCACTTCTATTTTGATTAAATGCACTACTCCGGCAACAGCCGCATATAATTATATTGTTTATATTGCTAAGTCACAAGGCTGGCGATAGGAAAGCTTTAACAAGCAACCTCAACATAATCATCAATAAGATTGGTGACTACCTTTCTGGACCTAAGCTGCAACCGGCAAAGGATTCTGGACTGGATATACAAACTTTTTTATTGGCTTAGAAAAAAGACTGTTTTAAACTTTTAACGAACTCATCAGAAGCCCATTAAATATGAAGAGCACTAAAGTAATTCTCAACCTTGTAAGAGCTGCTGCTCAGAAAAACATACATTGAAGAATTAACTAATAGTCAACTGCTAACCAAAACTGTAGTGATACTGTTGTAAATTATTTTAAGAATTCGACATCAGCATATGTGTAGCACTCCACGAAACTTCTTTATGGACAGGCAAACATGTTCAACTGTAAAGAAGTGTAGTAATTGCGACGGAAAGTTGAAGGAAATAAAGTCTCGCGTCAATATGTGGGACGGATCGTCCCCGGCCAAGTTTACCAAGGTCCCGCAAACGTAGCTTCGCTCAGGCATTTTAATACCCTCAACCAATTGAAAAGGGCACACCTATTTGTGTAAATGTGTGTAACAAGCAGAAAAAAGCACCACCAGCCCCAAGAAAGTATATAAATTTTTACTCAGCATCAATAACCCTATCGCTGAAACATGAAAGACATGTGATTTTGAGCATAGGTGATCTTAGTGTCCGAGTTTGTTTCACATTTAACTGGTTCCCATATCAAGCAATCAATAAAAATCAAAATCGAATTTCGAATTTCTCGTAGGTATTAAGAGATAGAGGCACTAAATAAGACATGTGGCTTCTTGTAAAGTAAACTCAGATCAAGTATATTTAATTTTGTTAATGTCTTTTTGGAACATACGAATATACAAATGGCGCTATAGAACCATAACATACACTCAAAAAAATGTTTTTTCAAAATCGGTTAAGAAAAAGAATAGAATTGTATTGTAGGCTGTGCTGTGTTCCGTTTTTTCGTAAAAATGTTATTGCTAGTAAGATTAATGGTGGTGCGAACTCAAAACCAGCAAAGATTTTGGATGTAAATTCTCGTATGTGATCTCAACTAATCTCAATTCCACGAATAGAAAAAAACGAACTAAAATAAATAACAACGAACTTAATTACGAATGCATTTCATATAGTGTGGGCCTAGGACCAGAAGAATCAAAGCAACAGCATAATTTGCTCTTCAAGCGGCGAGCGTGTGTGTGCATTCCTATATAAAAGTAGCTTAGCGCGGGGTTAATAGTATTTCTTAGTTTGGGCCCTCCGGACACTCTTACTTGTTTATCTGACGGCTTAAGGTAAGAACATCACTTAAATCCATTTCTGACGTGACTTAAGCAAGCGCATTATAAATCATGCTGATCCTTAGTAAAGCCCCGTCTCACTCAGTCAAAATAAAACTTCTTGATGCAAAACTGAATGCTGGATTTTTTTCGGTCAAGAGCTCATTAATAACAAATAACGGTTGCTCTAAAACCAAATAAAGTTACTCCCTCTGCCGATTTCGAACTCGCAGCCAATTCTAACGAGAGAACTACTTTTCATAGCCTCATACCTTACAGCCATAAAAAAATTGAGTTGATATGAAAAATAACTGCATTTAAATAGCAGCACATAAACAAATCACATTTATAGACAAAAAAAAAAAGACACATAGCATTTATATGGGTGCACATGTATACATAAATTCTTGTGTTTTTTGCTTGCAGCCAAGTGGTTTGCAAAGCGTATTCTTTAATAACTTCTTTGTTACTTAATGTTTCTTAATTGTTTCTTAATGAAATTTACAATTTTCGAACAAGCGCATAAAGAAAACCGCCTTAAATTTATGAGTAGTTCCAATTGATTTATTAATGCGCGTCTTAATTGAATTCTATAAACATCATTGTAATGGCGAATGTATTGTTTTCTGTGCTGTGTATGTGCTACTATTTAAACTCGTTGTTTTTTCATAGAAACTAAATTGTTAGTGTAGCTGTCGAGTAAAGGTGGTGCAGTTGGGGAAACTTTTTTTGATTTTTTGAAAAAAGAGCTCGTAGCGCGAGCTGAATTTGGTGTTGCCGAACCATGCATTTGTCGCTTAACTTCAATGGGTGGTTGCACACAAGAACTTTGTTCGAATGCTCTCATATGTATGGCCTTGCCCAGTCAAGCAACATGAGAAGAAATAAATTGATAAAATGATGTTAAAACCTACTGCGAACAAAATAAATTCTGCTAAGCTATATTTCTGCAACAGTGTTTAATTAATTGTTAACTTTAGATTTTATAAATATTAAAATAGCACACCAAATTAGGTTCTGTGCGGTAAAGTAGGATGCTTACTTTTTTTAGATTTTTCGCACTCTTTTGGACGCCTGCGCCGTGTATGTATAGTATCACGTCTCATAGAATGGGGTCTATTAACGCCATGAAGCTTGAAGTATAACCCACAAGCGTTGCAAACCATTTCTCCTCTTACGCTTCGTCTCCAAATTGTTGTTGTCAGTGTACCACAATTAGAACAAGACATATCCTTTTGAGAAGTAGATAGAGCAGCAGTGCTGCTACATTTTATGCTCTGGAAAATTTGTTATACCTAAATTGGTATATACTTTAGAATAGAAGTATGTAAATACCTTCTTATCTTTTATTCCTTCTGTAATTGCATTGGAAATATTTTCTGAATGAAGACGAGTATCGGTGTCTGTAATATCTGGAGATTCCTTGCAATCAGTTTTAGTAGGAAAACTCTGCTTTCTTCTACATATTTTGATAACATTCGGTTGCGATTCAGGCATATCCTATCCAATAAAACGTAACTTTAATCAAACATTTTTTTTTTTGATTTTTTTTACCTTTAAAAGTGGTATAGGTTCTTCAGGTACTTTTGTCAATGCAATTGTTGACGGCACAGGAAATCCGTAAGTTTGACTCATCATATTCCGTAAAAGCTGTGTTGCGCGACTCTCATCTTTATTTTTAGCTAAAACAATAAAATATAAGATGTTTATTTAGCAATTTTCTTTTACTTTTGTAATTTTAAATATTTAGGTTTGCTATAAAAGCAGCAAGTGGATGGGTTAAAAATGCAATAGATCTGGAAGATATGTCGGAGTTGTCTGGTGTTTTACAACACTACTTATTTTCCGGATTAATTTTTTAATTCGAATTTAATCACTTTCACTACTACCCAAACATTGCGAGCCTATTTCTGCTGCGAATAAGTATCCTACTATTAGCTCTTTGTGTAAACTACATTTGGGGTTGGTAAAAGAGGGTTCAGGGTATCCCCTAGTCGGGAACTCCCAAATAGAGCCTCTTGTTTTATTTTATATTTTTTTAATAAACCTATATAACATATATATATATAAATATATATATGTATGTATTAGTTTGAAATAAAGGATTCTTTCTTTAAATTAAAATTTTTGGTGATTCACTTAATTCATATAAAAAACAAGTAAAGGTCTCCCGTTCGGAGTTCCCGAAGGGGGTACCCTGACCCTACTCAACCAACACCAAATGCAGCTCGCGGTACGACCTTGATTGCTTAAGCTGTAATAAACAAAAAAGTTCCCTCAAACAGTCCACACTACTCGCAACCGCCTCTACTTAACAGCCAAACCAACAATTAATCGGTACTGGAACAAGTAAGAGGTTCTAGTCGGGAGCTCCCGACTAGGGGATACCCTGAACCCTGTTATTCCAACACCCAATGCAGCTCGCACTACGCGCTCTTTTGCTTTAGTAGAAATAAAAATAAATTTAATAAAAAAAATGCCCTTGGCAGGGTTCGAACTTGCAACTGACCGCATTACTTGCTGCCGCCTCTACGCAGCAGCCACACCAGCCAAAACAAAAATAAAATAGTTTCTTCAGCAGGGTTCGAACTCGTAACTGACCGCGCATACCTTTCCGCCGCCTCTACTCAATAGCCACACCAATAATTAAGTCTTAATGAGAAAAAAGCGAATTAAAATAGCAGCACAGAAAACAATACAATCGCAATTGCAATGATGGTGATAGAATTCAAAGGAGACGCGCATGAATGTGTGTGTTTACACACAAACGGGTCAAGTTATCGAATACCGTAAATAAACTCGATCTGCGCATGGACTAGGAGGATCTACAGCTAAAATTTCAAGTCTTTACCTCTTATAGGTCCAGAGATCCTTGCGTTCATACATACGGACGGACGGACAGACAGACGGACATGGCTAGATCGACTCGGCTGCTGATGCTGATCAAGAATATATACTTTATGTGGTCGGAGGGTCGGAGATACTTCCTTCTGCCTGCTACATACATTTGTACAAATGCATTATACCCTTTTTACCCATTTTTGATTGATTTTGATTTGTAGAAGAGTGACCGAAACGCGCCAAGGAAAGTGAATACAATAACTTTTGCACAGCCACCGCTTAGCTCAAAGCGGAACGAAAATACGCAGACTGCAGCTGGCTTGCTTTGTATGCATGTATGCATGCGGGCACTGCAATTATAACCAAGCGCCAATTATATTGCACAATTTTGCCCCTATTATTTTAGCTCCACTTCTATTTTAAAATATGTTTGACGTTCATCGAATAAAGAACCAAAAGTTGGCATCATGGAAACCCCAAACAAAATTCTTATTGAGCGTGCACTTCCACCACATAAAGTAAATACAGTCAAAATTCCAGGTTTCTAGTTATTACGGCTTAGGTTGTGCGTTGATCAGTCAGGATAAACTCGTTTATTTATGGAGATAGACTTTAAAATTTTCCACCTAGTTTTAAACCTATCTTCGTACCTCAAAACAGAGCCGAAAGGAATTTGCCATTAAGGAATTCGCCAGGATAATACAAAAGAGGAATGCATTTTGTGAACCTTCTATGCCAGGCCATAATATTCGAGAGCATACTCGTCATTGGTAAAAACAATTCTAGTATAAAATAGCAAGTGTATGGGTCCATCTTGGGATTGAATGTGAGAAATGGGAAAGTAGGGGTATTTTCGGAAAGCCCAAAATTGAATACCATTGTAAACATTTGACTTGCAGAAGGTATGCATATAAATATCAGAATAGCAAAGCTCGTATATGCTAAGATTAGTGAAAATATCTTGGAAGACAGAATACTCTTCCGACTCTTCCTATAGTGCTATTTAATATAGTGGTGTGATATTGATAAGATTTTTATCATATATTAGAGTTAAACTAAGATATTTGGATAAGCAAAAAAGTTTGTCATACAAGAGCTTAATATTCAACCGATCGTTCTATGGCAGCTATATGATAATATGTATATATGATAATGGTCTGCTGTTGTGTAAAGAAACTTATAAATGAAGAGTTTGTTAAAGACATTTTGAAAAGCAATTGTTTTTCGTACCAGAACCTACTTTACAAATTTATAGCAAGTATAGATATAATGATCGAATCCGACCGGTTCTACTGCCATGCAACCGAAGAACAGCCCTATGAAACCTTTCGAGACGATAACTTAAAAATACAAAGACTATTGCACATAGAAACAGAGAGACTGACGGGCAAAAAGTCGGAGATAGCTAAATTCAACTCGGTTGTTGATGCTGATCAAAAGTATATATACTTAATGAGGTCGGGGAAGTCTCTTCTCAAGCGTTAAACATTTTATGACAAAACTTTAATAGCATACAATTGTACAAAAATTAAACTTTTAAAAGAAGGCATTAGTGCCACAAGCGTTTTGCGCAAGTTGGTCGGAGAAGGCTTTAGGTTCCAGCGGGCATAACGGTGAGAATTAGGTAACTAAAGGAATCTCAAACTAAAATAAAAAAAATCGTTTAATGCTTTAAGGAAAAAGTTCATAGTTTATGGAGACGATGCATCTAGAACAGCTATAGGGTTAGGTGCTCCGCAGATGCTTGGTGGGCTTCTGAAGGAGATACATTGTGCGAAACGCGATGGAACGCTGAATATCAAAAGACAACAACGATAAATAGTAGAGGCACGCCTGGAGCTTGAGTATTTAAAGCGTGATTAAAGGCAGGTTTGTCTCAGAACTCAAGAAAATAGACTAGACAGCAAATGAAGCCGAGCTATATGTTTTCTAGCATACAAATCTGAACAGTAGATTGATATTTCTCTTAATTACCCAACTAGAATTTTAAGAAGCATAGCTCCGGGATAAATATTTAAAGCCTTGAGAGTGATTCGTAGAACTCACCCACAGCCTTCAAAGGTCGGTGGATCGCAATGAAGTGTTTTAAAATTTATAGAGCCTTCAAATCTAGGAATGATCGAATTCAGAATGTGTAATGCGAGTGAACCCTATTAGTGCTTGTGACCATTCTAGTATCCTTATAGGGACCGCTGAGTGTGGCATTGGAACGCCGAGTCACGAGAGTCAAACGATCAGTAGCAAGTCGTATCTGGCCCAGTGCACAACGCAGCTGCGACTGATGTTAGTTTTGAATTTCATACAGCCCAGCGACATATGCATATACAGAGTGTGTCTCGCTCTCACTTATTGTGTGGGCACTAGGATTTGAAAATATCAAAATTTCAATTTATCCCGTCTTTCAATAAGCCCATTCTCACATGTGTCCCACCTGGCGTGACAGTCAGACAGAACACACTCTTTCACCAATCTCAAGCACTCACCAAGCACTCAACTCTCCACGTCCCTAACCATTGAATTCTGAACATCGAGGTTGGACGCCTGATCTCCAAGTCAAAAGGGGCTACTCCTAACAGTACCTGCATAGCCTCTGTGTAGGCAGTGTGGCACACAGGTAAACAACCTAGTAAGATCGTCCTCTGACAAGCCAGCACTTTCATTCTGCCAATAGTAGTCATAACCGCCTTACAGCACACTGACGATCTATATGTGGAACAAGCAGTAAACAGACCTTTACTAATGGAGCACAGGCCCCAGTCACTTCTGGGGCACTGTCTTGTCCATTGCAGGCTGACCCCAACACTTTCACCCCACTCATACACAGTCCGTATGCACATATCCACATTCGTCTCGATCTCAAGACGCGACCGACCCTCAATTAAGACGAGCAAGTCGTCCGTATATGCACAACATTTACACATCTGATAGAGCTGCCCTGCCTTTGGTCACTCACTCTCTCTTGAGCCTTTCTGTCATTATCCTTTCCAGGACATTTCCAAGAACCGGAAGAAGACTAATACCCCTAAAAGATCGAAGATTGCTCCTGATCCTGTCGAGCGACTTCAAGAGCGCTATCGCTCTCGCACACTTCTATTCACAGGGAAAATAAACCTCATTCCGACATTTCCCATTCGTGTATTCTGAAATTGACTTCCAAACACTCTTACACATTCCAGTTAATCCATCCATTCCCCAAGCTCAAGAAAGCCACCTTAACTCACGATCCGGAAGCGGATCAACAGGATTAACCTCACTAGGTGGTGAGTCCTGATGATCCGCCCTGGGGAAGAACTCATTCAAAAAGACATTCATATAATCCCTCTTATGCCGTTAACGGCACGTAAGCTACTCAAATCCGTTTCCCTGCCCCTACCTCTACTATTTTATAAGCACGACCCCAGGGGCCATCCTCTACAGGAAAGAGCGCCACACATCCTCTTTCACTTTTTCAAGCATTTGCTTAACTCATTCATACATTGACTATATTCAGACCTGAGTTGCGTTGCTTCATTCGCGTAGCTCTGGCCCTTTGGAATCGCTTCCGCAGAGACCAGACCATCCGCCGCTTGGTGCCCACTACTTCACATGTTTGAGGTTGACTTTACGGTACCTTTCAAGCATGCGATCATTCGCACCAGTTATCCACCTATTCACAAATACGACTTGCTCATCCACAAATAATTCAATGAATGCATTAAGCGGAACGTGCGTGCCAAATCAAGTATTCCAAAAATTGTGACACGAGTCATATATATATATCACTCGCACCGCCACCGAAGTGTCAATTTATAGTGCATATAAATACATATATTTTTATATTTATTACATATTTATATTTCGAATATTTTAGTTTATTTTATATACGCTAATCTACTATTAAAAAAAATAATGTTAATATTTTTAACAAAAACGTAATTAATTAAACTTACGACCCAGTGTTAGTTGTTGGGATGCCGATTGCTATAATACAGAACTGTATCTGTGCAGATTTTAACAAATTTAAAAGTATCTACATTTGTGTTATTTAATTAACCAGCTTCTATTATTAGCTTTACTTTTCCTATGAAGCAATTGTTTACCATTGCTTTGTAGTTGAATATTTATTGGCTAGGGTCAATGAAAGACACAAAGCACTTCCAGTGCTTTGGTCAATGGTTGTATCATTTTAGTATACGCTTTCCCAGTTTTATTTTTCTGCTTAACGTTCATCAATATTACGTTCAGTACCTCAATCGGTTCGCCTTTTACTGAGGCTTATAACTTTCGAGATATTGTCATCTGCCTTAAAAGCACAAATTTTACTTTTTAAAAAAAGTATAAAAGTGATCGTTATAAAATGATTTGGGTTTTTTTGTAAATGCCTAGAAGTACTAAAAATAAGCGATGGACCA
>NW_026996940.1:0-3573 GCF_035044405.1 Drosophila montana
TCTACACACACACACACAGAGACACAACACAGAGACACAACACAAACATTTGTATGCTTGTAGATCTCGGGGTTTTTGAGAAGCTATGCAGGAAGAAGGAGATGCACACAAGTGCGCAAAGCAATAAGTGTGAGCGAGGCACACTCTGCACACGCATATACACATATGTATGTATTTGGGCTGAAAAGATTTAATACTAACATACATATATTACGAAACAGCATCAGCCGCAGCAACATTGTGCGCTGAGCGGGATGCGACTTCATACTGAACGTTCGGCTGTCGAGGCCGGCGTTCGGCTGCCACTCTCAGCAGTCTTACTTTGTCTGGGCACACTAAAATGGTCGCGGACACCCATGGGACTCAGTCGTTGACGATTTATCGGTATCCGATTATTCCGACGTTTGACAAGTCTATGCATTGTATGGTTAGTGATTGTATGGTTAGTGCTATCGTCAAATAAATAAAAAATTACTCTCCGATAAATTTCCACTTCCAAGAATAGATGATCTTCTTGACCAACTGGGCAGAGCAAAATATTTCTCATGCTTAGATTTAATGTCCGGTTTTCACCAAATAAAATTAGAAGAAAAGTTTAGAAACATAACGTCTTTTTCAACGAGCAATGGCTCCTATCGTTTTACATGATTACCATATGGTCTAAAAATTGCGCCTAATTCTTTTCAAAGAATGATGACCATCGCTTTTTCTGGATTAGATCCTTCACAAGCTTTCTTGTACATGGTTGACTTAATTGTCATCGGTTGTTCCGAAAACCACATGATCAAAAACTTAACAAACGTTTTTAACTTGTGTAGGAAACACAACCTTAAATTACATCCAGAAAAATGTTCATTTTTCATGCACGAAGTGACTTTTCTAGGTCACAGGTGTACTGATCAAGGTATTTTACCAGATGACAAAAAATATGATGTCATTGAAAAATATCCAGTCCCAACGGACGCCAATAGCGCTAGAAGAATCGTTCCATTTTGCAATTATTACAGCCGTTTTATAAAAACTTTGCAGATTATTCACGTCATATAACAAGATTATGTAAAAAGACTGTAAAGTTTGAGTGGTCCGATGAATGCCAAAAAGCTTTCGATTAGTTAAAAAAGCTCTTATGAACTACTTAACAAATATACCCAGATTTTAGCAAAGAATTTTGCATCATAACAGATGCCAGTAAACTAGCCTGCGGAGCAGTTTTAACTCAAATTTATGGAGATAAACAATTGCCCGTAGCATATGCTTCTCGTTCATTTAAAAAAGGAGAAAGCAATAAAAGTACAACCGAACAAGAGTTGGCAGCAATCCACTTGGCAATAACGCATTTTCGAATTGTCAAGAGTCAGCCCTTGATAGAGTAATAGTAGACACGATCGGTCCACTACCAAAATCAGAGCAAGGTAATGCATACGAAATTACACTGATATGTGACTTAACGAAATACCTTGTAGCCATACCTGTGCCAAACAAAAGTGCTAAAACTGTGGCTAAAGCTATATTTGAAGATTTTATTCTGAAATATGGTCCAATGAAGACGTTCATTACGGACATGGGAACAGAATATACAAATTCAGTTATAGAAGAATGGATCGAAGCCATAGAACATTCAACGAATTCATTGGTTCCTATATATCAGTTGATAAAACTGATTGGGATATTTGGCTACAATACTTCGTATATTTTTTTAATACAACCTCATCCACAACGCATAACTACTGTCCATACGAACTAATTTTTAGTAAAAACCAAAACATTAATAAGGCATAGGGTAAATGAACACATTGACCTCTTATATAATGCAGATGATTACGCTAAGAAGTCAAAATATAGATTAAAAGTAGCATAAAAAAGAACTAGAATAATGCTTGAACAAAAGAAGCAGAAAAATAAACGTATATATGACAGCAAAGTAAGCGATATAGAATTAAACATAGTTGATAAAGTATTATTAAGAAATGAAAAAGGTCGTAAGTTAGATCCAGTATACAAAGGACCGTTTGAGGTCATAAAAATAGAACCCAACAATAACATAGTTATAAAGAATAAAAAAAAAAAAATATTTTCTCTTTAATTTAAGATTCATTTATTAAAATTATAAATTCTTTAATCAAATATTCAATTATTATAATTTCAATTTTAAGATTATACTTTCAAAAAAATAAAATAGCGAGAGGCCTACGGCCCCTTGCGCCAACGAAGGAAGACTAGAAGACTGCAGCCGAAATAGCAACAAGTGCGAGAGGCATACCGCCCCTTGCGCCAACGAAGGAGCATCAGCGTACCACAACCGGCGACGCCCAGCTGATGAATCGACGAGGGTCTAAAAAAGCGTTGCCCGGTTAGAGTGCGGCCCGTAAAGCCACACAAACATTAGGTATAAGTTTGTTAAAAAAAAAAATTAAGAAAAAAATATATGAACATTAATAGTAATTGAAAACAAAAAAAAAATGTTTAATACTATAAAAAAAAAAAGAAGGCACATTATATACACCTTAAATATTTTTCACTCACAAATACTCAAACTCCAACTAGAACAATGGGTGGTAAGACTTCAAAAGTTAAGGATAACAATTCAAATGTGTTAAACGTTGTTAAAAGCGTATCTTATAAATTGAGGAAACGTTACCAAAGTCGTGCGAATGATCTAGATAAAGTTAAAACAACCAAAAATAATAAAAACAAAATGAAAATAAGGTTATTAGCGAAGACAATGCAATACTAGGGTTAGCAACAACTGTTCAGGTCTGTCTGCACCGTTAATCCACCGTTAATGCTAATAAAATAAATACATTTAAAAACAAATTCGAAAAGTCATACAAATGTATTGACAAATATAGATAAAAGTAGATACGATAATATACCATATTAATACGTTAATAACCCAATACAAAAATATTGTTGATATTGTTACCAAATATAACGATAAACTTACAACAGAACATGGCAAGCAGTGTCAAAAACTTTTACAATCCCCAAAAACAAGATTGAAAAATATTGGCATCAGAAGAAACATTGAGATAAACAATCACGATGATTTAAGACTTCATGCTGAGTTAAATGAAAGTCAATTTGATAAATTGAATGAATCAAAGCCAATAATCGACACAGAATCTGATAGTGAACTTGAGACACTGGACGAATCACCCCGTTCTGACACAAAAATGGCACAACAGGTAGCCTTGGACAGGGAATATGTGAAATAAATGTAGAAATGTAGTTTGTATTCCTTTGAGATTTTGATATTCAAAACAGTAGTGGTAGACGTGCTGTCAGTGATATTTCGCTTTCATGTTAATATTGAATTTATTTGTCTTTAAAGTTTTGCGCTTAGCCTATGGATACATATATGTAATTATGCTGTTATTGGTTAACAGCTACAAAGAGAGAGAGAGTGAGTAGCTTGCATTTGCCTGTGTTAGTGAGCATAGACATGTTGCTCATGAAATGCGCTCAGACGGAGCGTAGAATATGCAGCGGAAGCATAAACGTTCAGCTAGTGAGGGTAGTGAACCGCGCTGAGTAATTTGAGCCAGAGCTAATATATAAAGTGGCTCTGGGCGT
>NW_026996941.1:0-808 GCF_035044405.1 Drosophila montana
TTTTCGACCGATCGTTCCTATGGCAGCTATATGATATAGTTGTCCGATCTTAATAGGATTTGGCAGATATATGGGGAGCGTAGTAAAACTAATAAATACGGAGTTTGGTCAAGATATCTTGAGAAACATAAAAATGTTCCATACAAAAACTTAATTTTCGACCGATCGTTCCTATGGCAGCTATATGATATAGTTGTCCGATCTTAATAGGATTTTGCATATATATGGGGAGCGTAGTAAAACTAATAAATACCGAGTTTAGTCAAGAAATCTTTATAAACAAAAATGTTTTTCATACAAGAACCTACTTTTCGACCGATCGTTCCTATGGCAGCTATATGATATAGTGGTCCGATCCAGCTGGTTTTGACATATGAACTGCGTGCAACAGAAAGAGAGAATTCTGCAAAGTTTTATAAAGATAGCTTTAAAACTGAGAGACTAGTTCGCATAGAAACAGACAGACGGACAGACGGACATGGCTATATCAACTCGGCTGTTGATACTGATCAAGAATATATATACTTTATGGGGTCGGAGATGTCTCCTTCTATGCGTTACACATTTCACGACAAAATTATAATACCCTCTGCAAGGGTATAAAAAATAAATAAAAAATGTTATGGAATAGAAACAACTGAAATTATGGATCTAATTAGTATAAATAAAGAAATTATAATGAAGACCCTTTCCAATTCCGGGACTTATGAAAAGCGGACTTGAGCCAATGTGAATACTAACAAGTGTGTAAAAGGGATCATCTCAAACGTGATTTGTCTCTTAGACGATCATGGTAAGGTGGGGACTA
>NW_026996942.1:0-1898 GCF_035044405.1 Drosophila montana
GCTCTCTTGCTGCTCACTTTGTCTTAAATGTTCACCATAATTATTTTTTTCACAGCTTACTTTGTTCACAAAAAAAAAAAAATTATTCATTACTACAGCTCCCATGTTTATATTGGGCCGAATTGACTTTGTTGTTCACTTTTTTTCCGTCGCGCTTACTGATCGCGCAAATTTCGACGCGTACCGAGCGATTTGTTAGTGCCACGCCCCTTCACGCCTAGGGACCCTGCTTGGGCGCCACTTGTAAAGTAGCTTCTTGGCCGGGGTGATGACTCAGACTTACCCAGGTCCACTCTACAAGAAATTTGTAGTTTGGCGAGACGCGAAGCTGAAAAGGAGGAGGAGAAAATGGAGCCGTAGGGATAACTCCGCCACAGAGTGGTTACTAATTCTGTTAAGGAAAAAGGGAAGCCGCTGGGATCGCTCCGCTGCGGTTAGGTTAGAGTCGGCCTGCGTGATGGGTGCTGCTGGAATCGCTCCGCTGCAAAACGAAAGCCTACAAATGCACAATTTCTACACAGACAACACGCAAACACTGTTTTATTCTGTGTACGTTCACTTCCGTCTTTATTTGTTTCTTAACTTTCCTAGCCTTGCTGCACCGTCAATTCTGGGTCATTCCTACCTAACCTGGCAGCTAACTCGCGGTCCCTAAACTCTGTCCTTCGTTACGTATGTAACCAAAGTGAAGTTGCTGATCGCCGGCAGCAGCTCGCGACCCTCTTTTCGCCCTTTTTGCCCTGCGGCGAAAATCCTCTCTCTAAGCTTGGCTCTCTTTTACTCCTAATAATATCAACAGAGTTGCAAGTGATTCGATTGTGCTTGCAGTCGGGCTTTTTTAATTTAGTAAGCATACTCTTAACCGATAACTGACTTCATTTACTTCATCTTTTACACTTAACTTATGGTAACAATATTATTATTATTATTCTTAGCCTATGATTGTGACATTTTATTACTTCATTTTTCTGTCCTCTTAACCTATGATTGTGTGCATATATTCGTGCGCGGGCCTCATTGTGACTCCGCGTCACAGTCTTTGGGAAATATTCTGTCTGTTTCTCCTTGGCTGACTTTGACTGCCACGTTATCTAGGCTAGTGACCTCCATAATGAGTTCAAAGGGATCATTAAGGTCAGAAACACTCACAACTATTTGCGGTGGCTTTGGGGTATTGTTAAGATGATTGTTCGTATTGGATACGTTATGTTGTGGGTTGTTGGCTGTGTCACTTGCATCAGTACTATCATTAGTAATATTCTGATGAGCAGCCGTTAAAGCTCTAGTAGGACCTTCATTTGAATCTCTGGAACTTCGCCAACATGGGTTTCACTGGTTACATTCATGTCCACATCCATGTCTAGCAAGGCAAACCTATTGCTAGAGTTTGCCATGCTAGTTGATGCTGAGGGTGAGACCAGCTTCAAATCTTTGTTCGGGCTCGTAACGGTTGTATTGGGAGATAAAGATTTCTTCCTCTTATTTTTCAATTTTTTTGGTCTGCCACCAATTTTGTAGCAGCTCCACTGAGTGTTGGGTGCCACAAGCTCCATGGTTATCCATGCTTCCGCCAGGGCTCATACTGCTGATTGCAACAGTTGCCGCAGTTGCCGTGGTGTATGTAGGATTACTAGTAGCACTAGTAAATGTTAGTGTTGTGGTTACTGTGCTGATGTTCTTAGTATCAGTGCATAAAAGGCGGTTAACAAACTCTGTCCTGATCTCCAATGGTGATTTACCAGCTACTTGGCGCATTAATTCATAATCAATCTGCTTATTACTAAGCTGAGAGTTAGAAAAAAGGCTATCATCCATTTTAGTTTAATTTGTGTTACTTAGCTGATAAGCGCGGCGTTTATTGCCCCTCTTGTGCGGCTGCGCGAAGAGAGAGGGGTAAC
>NW_026996943.1:0-3886 GCF_035044405.1 Drosophila montana
AATCCGACATATGTATATATTGCAAGCACTAATTTATCCATCTGAATACAAATCAATTCCATATTTATACCAAAATTTAAAAAAGGCTACATTCAAAAAAGAGGGTTGTGACTCAGTTTTTGTTGGGAGTACTGCTACGGGTTGCCAAATGCGCCAAAGGCACTTTGCTGCTTTGGGGTCGTCTCGTCCTCTTTCTTAGCAGGCTCGTCCGCTTACATTGAGCTCCTTTTGAGACGCCTTCAACTTGGCAAGCTCGGTTATTAAGCTGTTTGGAAAATGCCGCAAAAGCTGGCGGCGGAGGCCCAACATTTTCGGGCTTTTGCGAAAAACACACGTGGCGTGTTAATATCTTATCAACAAATGCAGAAGCTTTTAGCGTCAATATATGTGTTGGTGTTTCAATGTTTATGTGTAAGAGAAATTAAAAGCAAAATGCGTTAATCATGACTGAGCTGAGAAAGATTTCTCTTGCACAACGCAATTTAACTTGCGTTAAACGAGCTCACGCCGCTGATTAAAGCAGCTGAGGCTTCTCCTTAGCTTCGGGCTGTTGCCCCCAATTTTATGCAACAACAAAAACTTTTACCCGCGTCGTCGCCTTCCTATGTGTGTGCATGTCAAAAGGTGGCTTTGGGCAAAAGTTCCTTCCTTACCACCAAACAGTGGCAACAACACAACGTCCAACAAACATTGAAGGATATGTGCTTAATCCAGAATGACAGCTGAATGTATCTAACGCAAACTAAATAAGAAAGCATCCACTTTTCCCTTTGCCATTATCTCAAATGTGAGCATTTCGACTCGAGCCAAAAGTTTTGATGAATTGCCAGAACGAACACATTATACAATGTAAAATAGTATTTGTTATCGAAATAGTATATTCGATTTTCCACGAACAGTATGCAAATTATCTCTATATATAAAAGTGTTTGTCCTGACTGACTGATTGGTGATCAACGCATAGCCCATACCGTAAGAGCCAGAAAACTGAAATTTTTTCTGTAGTTACCTTATGTGCACGTGTGGAAAAATCGCGAAAAACGTGTGTATGAAACTTTTTTGTTTACCTTCCGTGTTTCACACATTTTTAAAAAAATCAATTCCTTTTTGGTGAAAATGGGGGTCAAAGATTTCGTAGTTGACGTTTCGCGGTCAAATTCATTTGAGACGTGTTTCACGCTTTCCGTAGAATCCAAGCTTCGTCGGTAGAAAGGCGATTCAAAGATTTTTTGGGCGGAGTTTTAGGTTTTGTCCGATTTGCATCAAACTTATTTTCGAAGCTCTACATAAAAACTTAATGAATAAATGTTTCAGCGATTTAGAAAATTTTACCCGCACTGCGGAAATTTTATAAAAAACTTTACTTAACTTTTTGGTTTACTATCGGTTTCAAACTCATTTTCAAAGATCTTTATCAAAACTTATTTGACACGCTTTCGCTCTCCTGGTGGCTACGTTTGCTGATGACACGGCAATCCTTGCCAAGAATA
This sequence comes from Drosophila montana, assembly GCF_035044405.1. Lineage (NCBI taxonomy): Eukaryota > Metazoa > Arthropoda > Insecta > Diptera > Drosophilidae > Drosophila > Drosophila montana. Next base: position 1,491 of record NW_026996943.1, read on the forward strand.
ATTGCGTGTATGAAGCAACGGACATTCTGCAGGAATATCTGAAGCGCTTCGAAAACTGGGCTTGTAGGTGGAATATCTCAGTGAACCCTCAAAAATGTGCCACGGTCACTCACACCCTGCGCAAGTACTCCAGCCCAGGACTTTTTCTCCATGGCGAGCTCTTAGAGCAGGTGCGTGACCATAAATACCTAGGGATCACACTCGACACCCGACTTACGTTCAAAAAACATGTCACCGAGGTTACCAACAGCTTGAAAAGCAAAATCAGGCGTCTGAGCTGGCTGCTAAACTCAAATAACAAACTCTCGCTCCGAAACAAAGTACTTATCTATAAAGTAATCCTTGCCCCTGCGTGGCGATATGGGCTCCAGGTTTACGGAATTGCCGCGAAGACGCACCTAAACAAACTTCGCATCATCCAGGCTAAGACCTTGCGAACAATCTCTGGATCCGAATGGTATATTCGCACACGAGACATCGCAAAGGACCTTATGGTTCCTATGGTAGGAGACGTTATGAACAATCAAGCAACAAGCTACCTATTTAAACTCCGCAACTACCCTAACGTCCTGGCAAGAAACCTGCTAAGGAGGCGAAGAAGAAGGAGGCTTAAAAAGTCATATCCGATAGACCTGGCCAAACGCCGCCTTTAATGAAGCAAAATAACATGTACATAAACACACACTATGTAAATATTTGGTTTAAGCTATCATTAACCAAAACACACGCTGATAAAAGTTGCTAAGCAAGAGTAACAGAAGATTAGCCGTAAATAAAAGAATTTTAACACAAAAAAAAAAAAAGACACTCTTTCGCAACACGCTTTTCCGCTATTGCATGGAAAAGATTCTTACCACAAGACTAACAAGGGCGGAAACCCCTTTGGTTCTTTATTCGATGCACTTTAAACAAACTTATAAATAGAAATGGAGATCAAGATGGTAAGGGTAGAATCAAATTTTCCACGGACGTATACTTAATGGAAAGGTAATAACTAAAATTCTTAGCAGAAAACGTTTCACGGGAAAGGCCAGGCAATTCCCGCTAGTATATTATATATTCCTTGCTATAAGAGAACAATTTATATTTCATCAATGATATAATCCATGTTTAGACCTTTGTCCTTTATCCTCCAAGGCAAAAAGAGTACAGAGTTGCATATTTAAAATTCCATTCAGTAAATGCCGATTCCACTGCAATATATGTTTCCATAGCCATATCTGTCGCAAGGTAGAAATAAAAACTTCATTTTTTCCTATCCTATAGCTTTGCGATCGATATATTCTTACAGACAGTTGGATGGAGAGACAAACTGATCATGAATGTATATATGTATGTATATGTCGGATTACCATTATTTTCTCCATTCCTTTCGTTAGCGCAGCGAGTTTCGGTCGCACTCGAGTTCTAACAACAACTAACTCGAGACGCACAATTCTTGTGCGTGTCTTCCACCGAACCACACTCGGCGACAGCGACAGAACGCTGTCGCCCCGCTAAAACGGTTCTTCTAAAACTACAAAATGCAACCAACTAATCACAGCTCAATTAGAAGCTGATGCAATATTTCCGTAATGATGAAATTACTATTATTGTGAAATACCCGAAAACACACACACACTCTCAAACGTACGCACTATACGACATATGTACGTACGACACGGCCATCCTGACCATTACACGACCTCGTGTAGGAAAAACTACCATTTCAGATTATCTTTCTTAGTTTTATTATAAACAAAAGATTAACAAAACGGTTTTAACTTCTAAATTCATATAACTCATTATGTTATCAATTTCATAAAACAATATCATGTTTCATTAAACAATACTTTTACATTATTATTATTTTTTTTTTTTTTAAGAAATTTTTTTAAATTATTATTTATTCTTCTGTATTCAACATTAGAGGTCACTCAATTAAGTGCCCCACACGCCATGATCAAAACAGACATTAGTATGTTTTGCACTTGTGCTTGCTTTATAATCTGAGTACCCTGCCATTTTCTTTGGCCCACAGTACTACATATTTTTCTCACCCTTACTGGTGTATTTCGCTTTCTTCAGTGACTTCAGCATTTTCAATATTTTCATTTTCACTTTCTTCAGTGACTTAAACTTTTTTAATTATACCTCATTATTATAGTCATCACACACATTCACCTCCATAGGCACTTGCCCCTTTGGTTTTTTTTTTTAAATCTTCATGTGCAAAGTACAAATATTACTTTCTTATACTGGTTAATAACCTTAACATGTACCTGTCACCTTCTAGAACATTTATTATTTCAAAAGGTCCTTTCAATTTTGGACTCAACTTGATTTGATGTCTTTCATCGTTTTTAAGTAAAACAAACTCTCCGACCTTGTGTCTAAGCACCTTTGCCTTGTTCTTA
>NW_026996944.1:0-2979 GCF_035044405.1 Drosophila montana
CCATTAAAAAGGGTGAAAAGGGTATGAAGTATTTTTGCAAATGTATGTAACAGGCAGAAGGAAGCATCTCCGACCCCATAAAATATATATATATTCTTGTTCAGCATCAACAGCCGAGTCGATCTAGCCATGTCTGTCTGTCTGTCCGTCCGTCCGCCCGTCTGTCCGTATGTATGAACGCAAGGATCTCATAATCTACAAGAATTAGCGACTGAAATTTTAGCTGTAGGTCCTCCTAGTCCATGCGCAGATCGAGTTTGTTGCCGATATTCGATATTCTGAGATCCTTGCGTTCATACAAATCAACCAATTCAAGTATACTAAATGATTAAAAATATATTTTTATTTGTTTAGCAGCACTATGTGCTTGTCTTGAGTACAAATTATAAACTGAATGTAACTTAATTAATACCTAATTGAAACTAACTTAATTAATACCTAATTGAAAGCTCAGTCCAACGAAGCAGCGTCGCAGTCGGCGTCGGCGTCTCCAGCTTGGTGTTGTTGCATATGCGGAAATGCCCCCATTCTGCATTTCGCAGGGGTTCGCATTTCTTGGGAACCAATTAACTTTATTGGTTCCGCTGATTCCTCAATTATTGGCATGTGCCATAATTGTGCCGAATTTGCGATCCCACGGTTTGGCTGTCCAACGAGCGCGTTGACCTCCTATGCACCTAAAATTGCATACGCGTCATCTTACTTCAGCTTTTTCCAGTACGTTGAATGGCCACGTGCGGGAACCAAATATTGACAAGCTGATTATCCAAAGTTTATATTTGGATAACTTGGGTATTAACTCCTCCCTCTCTGATCTCGAACGTCCCGGTCGATTATTAGAAACCAGGTAGTTCGTGGATGCTTCTGTGTTTTTTTATGTGGTTTTCTGGGGGAGTTTTTGTTACGTCCACATTATTTGAGCGCTGTTCGTTACTGGTGGGAGTGGCTTTAACTTCAATAACCGTGGTTTGCCTGCACAGCTTGAGTTTTAGTGCATAGGCAACGAAGATCAATAATATTCCAGAAGTTATTTCGAAATTAGTGATGGTGTTTGTTTTGAAATTGTCTCGTAGCATGCCTATCTTCTCAGTGTTCTTGGTATGGATATCTCTCATTAGCTGCAGTGACAACACCTCTCCTATCGCCGTTATTGGCCTTTCCAGTTGGATCATGGCTGGTAGTGGTTTAAAGTTGGAGGTTTCATATAAAGAGGAAAATTCATTTCCTATGTACACTTGTTAAAAATAATTACAAATGACCCTTTAATTAATTTTAGTTCGTTATCGATAGAAATGTTACCCTTAAAATCGTTAAGAAGAATAATGCCTGTGTCTATTGATTCTATTGTTTTTATATGGTCATTGTTGGTAATGATACAATTATTGTGCCTGCTTGTTAATAACTTAGAAATGCAGTTATCGTTTGAAATATCTTTAATGTTTGATTTGTTGATTTTATTAATATTTTTACAGTGATTGTTAATTACATTTCCAGTTTTCTTTAAGGGTTTTAAAAGTAAATGTTTACAAATTTCTTTGTCTGATTTAGGAATGTCGATTACGTAAATAAGCTTTTCGCCATTAATTGCGATTTCGATATTAGCAAAATTTAAGGCTTCTTCTATATTATTAAATGGAATGTTTTCTTCAGCAAATATGTGACTTATTATTATAGTTTCTTCTTCAGAAATTATAAAAGTGTTTACTATATTAGCTTTAGACAAAACAATCGTGGTGCCTCCTTGGCCCCACCAAAGCCTGTTTTACCTGCAGCCCCATCAGCTCCTACTTTAACTGTTGTTGCCCCTCGTAGGCAAGTTTTTGTGTCTCGACTTTCGTCTGGCACCACCTCTGAGTCATTGGCAGCCTAAATTGCTAGCAAATCTTCTGCTAGCGTGTCAATTACCAAATTTAATTTCTTCACTCCTCGTGAAATATCATCATTCAAAATAAATGTTTCGCGTGATATGTTCCCAATCATTTGTGATCCCAAATTTTGGCCTCCACAAATGATTGTTCACGAGTTCAAGCCAAAAAAGCGTAACCAGCCTGTCACCCTTCCAGTCCCTTCAATACAGGGTATCATTTTTGCCCCAAAAAACTAACTTCTTCTTCTGACCAAGTCTCTATTCATTATCAGAATGTCAGAGGTCTCATTTCCAAACATAAAAATCTTTTCATGGCCAGCACTTCCTTCGATTCGGATATAAACGCGTTTTCAGAAACATGGTTAAATTCAACCATAGCATAGAAATGATCGGCCGACTCGACGTGGTGGTGGTACGCCTACTGACGCTGAAATTGTCTCAGTCAAGGTGTCTTTTCCTACACGGAATATTTATATTACATGCTCTTATGTTCCTCCTTCTTCTGATATTCAAGTTTATATGAAACATATTTCTTATATTAAAGAAGTTTCTTCACACGTGCGTGATAATGACCTATTTATTGTGTTGGGTGATTTTAATTAGCCGAACATCTCTTGGTCATTATTCACTGCCGAAAATTATCTAGTGCCCTCAGCACAGCACGACTTTATAGATTGCATGCTTGATCTTTCGTTGTTTCAAATCAATTCAATTTCTAATCATTTGCATAGAACACTTGACCTTGTATTTGTTAACGACTACCTTATTTCTAATGTGTCTAGGTCCCCTCCTTTATCTCTTCCTGAGGATGTATATCATCCTACTTTAGAGGTTGCAATGTTCAATTGTAATCCTCTCATTTCGTGCTCATCAGCCAATAAGCCCCGCCGATGCTTTCGCAATTAACTTTTTTTAAACCACCCTAAACTCCCTCATAGATATGTGTGATCCCAAGTTAATTCCTCCGACTACTTCTTCAAAGCCACCTTGGTTTACTCCCAGATTATCAAATCTAAAAAATATAAAATCTAAATATTATAAAAAGTTGAATAAGCCATCTTATTTTTCTTTCGGGATGGATAAAGCTAGCAATGAGTCTGATTCTGCTAACC
>NW_026996945.1:0-2637 GCF_035044405.1 Drosophila montana
TGACACTCGTTTTGTCGACCATTAATAAATAAATAAATAATTAAAATGTATAGCAAGGTTTATGTTACTTAAATCTTCTTTAATTAAATCTATTTTACATTTTAATTGTGTAGCAAGAATATTTTGGAAGTTTTCTGAATTTTTGAAAGTTTTAATTATTACATTATTGTCGTTGGTAATCTTATTAATCCTATCTATAATGTCTTTGTTTATTAAAACTTGTTCATTATTGTTTTTTATTATATTGTTTAAGTTATTTGATATTATCTCGAAATCTTCATGGTCTGGATTTCCTGCAATCCATTTCCATACAGATCCGATTTCGTTTATGGCCCGTTTTCGTATTACGTGGGAAGTTAGTTTGTTGATTTGAAAGTTAATTATATTGATTTCATTTTTTATGAAGGGAAAGAGAGGATTGGCTTGGGAAATGTTAATAAGTTCTTTTTCTATTTGATCTGTGGTGATCTTATAATCGTTAATAATAATAATAATAATAATAATAATAATAATAAATGTTAATATGGTGTAGAATTTTAAAATTTCCTGACTGTACTTTACTATCTCCGAGTTCGATGATGGCTACCTCGGACTTGGAGTAATCCAAAATTTCGTATGTGGCATAGCAACATGAGATGAACCTGGTGGGCAGGGGAGAATGAAGACAATTTTTAGTTTCTTATATGATTTTTATGGACAATTTTTCCGGATTGCGTAGTGACCGTAGAGTGCTTGTTTTCTTTTACTATTTCTTCTTTAAAACGTTTAGACATATTAGTCCCTACTCTGATATTTTGTTTAACGAAAGATTTCATCCCCAGGTGCATACTGAATGACTTCTTATTTGTTTTTGTTGTGAAAATCTAAATCCTGCTGTTGTTTTTCTTATGAGCTTTTCGATAATTATTGTTTCTGGTTCTTTCGTAGTCTGCTGTACCAAAGTTAGTAGGTCTTCCAAAAAATAAATCAACGGGTTTTTTTCCTGTGGTAAAATGAATAGTATGATTGTATTCACACACTGGCAAGTCTAGTAGTTCGTCAAAATTCTCTAAGCCTTTTTCTTGTTTTATGCATCTCATTATCTCTATTAGAGTTGAGTGGAACCTCTCGACCTGGCCATTTATTGTACTCTTGTGCGGTGGTGTGGTAAAAAGTTCAATTCCTAATTCATTTTTTAGCATGAACTCTATTGACTGTGAATTAAGGGACTTTTCGTTATCGATGATAACCGATTTCGGAAGTCCAAAATAAAACAAAATTTCTCGTAATGGTTTTCTGATGGCCTCAATGCTCCTGTTTTCTAATGGTTTAACTACTACTAATTTTGTAAATTTATCTATTGAGGTTAGTACCAGTTCTTAGTTTGCTGAAAAAATGTCTATGTGAAGTATTTGTCCTGGATACTTGGGTAGGGGTGTTTCTCCCAGTTTAATATTATTTGGGTGTCGTTCGTATTTATTTTCCTTGCAAATTTTACAAAGTTTAAGTATTTTTTTAATTTTTTGTTTCATAGATAGAAAATATGCTGTTTCTAAAATTTGAAGTCTATTTTGTTTTTCGATCCTGTGTGCTTTACTGTGTGTTTATACCCTGAACCCATTAAAAATGGGTAAACAGGGTATATTGTATTTGTGCAAATGTATGTAACAGGCAGAAGGAAGCATCTCCGACCCCATAAAGTATATATGTATATTCTTGATCAGCATCAATAGCCGAGTCGATCTAGCCATGTCTGTCTATCCGTTTGTATGAAGGCAAGGATCTCAGAACCTATAAGAGCTAGAGACTTGAAATTTGAGCTGTAGGTCTTCCCAATGCCCGCGCAGATCGAGTTTGTTTCCGATATTCGATAACTTGCCCCGTTTCGAAGTAATCGATAAAAATCGATATTAAAATCCTTTTTTTGAACAATTTTGGCAAATAATATGAGCCAGAGTCACCAAATTTGACATGTAGCTTTTAGAATAGTATATAGTATATATCAAGTATCTTTCATTTTATACCTATCACCACCGCCCCGCTACCACCGCAAAGCTATAAATCAAGGTAATTATCCAACTTGTATTGCCCATTAATTTAAGCCACAATTTATATGCAATTGAACTTTTGAGAATACACAAATATTCTTTATTCTATTCTACAATAAGATGTACTGTCGAAAATTTCATTAAGATCGGTTAAGAAACACAAAAGTTATGTGCAGCATAGCTGCTGCGCAAATTCCAAGAATTTCTGTATACATGTACACACACACACATTCATGCGTGTTTGCTTTGAATTCTATTAACAGCATTTTCAATTGCGATTGTATTGTTTTCTGTGTTGCTATTTTAATTTGTTTTTTTTTTCTCATTAAAGCTGAATTAGTGGTGTGGCCCTTGAGTAGAGGCAGTGGTAAGTGGTGCGGTTAGTTGCGAGTTTGAACCCTGCCAAGGAAACAATTTTTTTTTTTTATTTTTCTTTATTTCTACTACATCAACAGCGCGTAGCGCGAGCTGCATTTGGTGTTGGAAGAAGAGGGTTCATGGTATCCCCTAGTCAGGAGCTCCCGACTAGAACCTCTTACTTGTTTTATTAAGATGTCTTGCTGATCCTACTCGTTCGTTATATCTTCTACTAAAATTTGTGTAAAACGTA
>NW_026996946.1:0-2197 GCF_035044405.1 Drosophila montana
ACGTACTTTGTAATTCGAAAAGTGTAATGGGTAAATGCTTTGGATTTTAAGAGTAATTGGTTCCCTTGTTTTTATGCAATTCATAACCGAGGGGTTTAGATATCGTTTAAGTAATTGTTTTAGATGATCGATTGAGGATTCTTTTTTTTTAATTATGTGTCGGTGATAAGTGGGAAATACTATTTTTAATTGGTATGATGAACTTTCATCAATTTCCAGAAATATTTGATTTTTAAAGGCATTAATAGGAATTTCTACTGAATGTATTAAATTTTCTGACGAGCTTTCGCTACTGTGCATAGTTGGGGTCAACAAATTTGAACTGGCCTGAAGGGATCTAGATAAAAGGTCTGCAACTACGTTGGTATTGCCTGGCTTATAAAAAAGGTCGTAATTATATTCTTCTAACTGAGCTAGCTTTCCATCTTTTCATTTTGGCGTTAGTATTTTTGTTCCTAAGCGCAAAAGTTAGTGGCTGGTGTTCTGTGAAAATTTTGAGTTTGTTTACACCGTAGAGAATACAGCGTAGCTCTCGAAGTGCACAAATAATTGCTAACATTTCTTTTTCATTTGTAGCGTAATTTTCTTCTGATGAACTAAGTGTTCGTGATAGGAAGGTTATTGGCCTGCCTCCTTGGGAAAGGACAGCGCCTAAGGCATAATTTGATGCATCGGTGGTTAGTTCAAATGGTTCAGTGAATTTTGGAAAATGTAATATAACATCTTCGGAAATGAGACAATTTTTAACTTTATTGAATGCTTCTATTTGTTTTGTATCTAAGTTAATAAGAGTTCTTTTTATACCCTGAACCCATTAAAAATGAGTAAACAGGGTATATTGTATTTGTAACAGGCAGAAGGAAGCATCTCCGACCCCATAAAGTATATATGTTCTTGATCAGCATCAATAGCCGAGTCGATCTAGCCATGTACGTCTGTATGTCTGTCCGTCCGTACGTCTGTCCGTATGTATGAACGCATGAAATTTTAGCTGTAGGTCCTCCTAATACCGCGCAGATCGAGTTTGTTTCCGATATTCGATAACTTGCCCCGTTTCCAAGCAATTTGGCATTTTTGGCAAACAATATGAGCTAGAGTCACGAAAATTGACATGTAGCTTCTAGAATTGTATATATGTATATATCAAGTATCTTTCTTTTATATAAATCAAGTTAATTATCCAACTTGTATTGCCCATCAATTCAAGCCACAATTTATATGCAATTGAATTTTTGAGAATACACAAATATTCTTTATTCTATTCTACAATAAGATGTACTGTCAAAAATTTCATTAAGATCGGTTAACAGCATAGCTGCTGCGCAAATTCCAAGAATTTCAGTATTTCTTTCTGAATTTGCTTTGAATTCTATCAACAGCATTGCAATTGCGATTGTATTGTTTTCTGTGCTGCTATTTTAATTGGTTTTTTTTTCTCATTTAAGCTCAATTATTGGTGTGGCCCTTGAGTAGAGGCAGCGGCAAGTAGTGCGGTTAGTTGCAAGTTCGAACCCTGCCAAGGGAACAATTTTTTTTTTTATTTTCATTTTTCTTTATTACTACTAAATCAAAAGAGCGCGTAGCGCGAGCTTAATTTGGTGTTGGAAGAAGAGGGTTCAGGGTATCCCCTAGTCGGGAGCTCCCGACTAGAACCTCTTACTTGTTAAAATTGTTTAAGAGATTCTACCCGCCTGGCTAATGGTTTTGTTATTTCTGCGTAACTTTTGATGAACCTGCGATAATATCCAGACTTGCCTAAAAATGATCGAAGGTCATGGATTGATTTTGGTTTTAGGAAAGTATTGCTTTTACTTTTTTGGGGTTGGTTTTTAAACCGTCTTTGCTGATTACGAATCCTAAGAATTCTAAATTATCTTTCATAAATTCACATTTGTCTAATTGGACTTTGAGATTGGCTCGTTGAAGCGTCTCGAAAACTAATCGTATGTTGTTAAAATGTTCTTCTTTTGTTTTTCCGAATATTACGATGTCGTTTATGTAAACATAGCATCGTTTACCTATGTGTTCTCTTAATATGGCATCCAAAGTTCTTTGAAATATGGCAGGGGCGTTACGTAGCCCGAAGAAGAGTCTAAGGAATTCAAATTTGCCATTATTGATAGAAAAAGCTGTCTTTTCAATGCCTGAATCTTTTAGCGCGATTTGGTGAAATCCGCTTTTGAGGTCTATTGTGGTG
>NW_026996947.1:0-2898 GCF_035044405.1 Drosophila montana
TGTACAAGGTGCACAATAGGTGCCCTAAAGACAAAATATAGAAGTCGACTTAAATAAAATAAAAAAAAAAATGATAATTTCCTTTTTACTTTTGATCTCTCCTAAATAAACTGAATGGTTGAAATATTTTACCGATTGCTCCATCGACAGTACATGAATACTGTCCATTGTAATGAACTAGTTTATGGTAGACTAGCGGGTACAACGCGTCCGTGCCCGTGGCACGTATGTTATAAAATGTTCTCAATCAGCTTTGAAAATTATTTTGAAACTGATCGGACGGTTAACAAACAACTTTCATAGAAACGTTTTCCGTCAATTTACCACTGTTGCGGGTGGAATTCCAAAATCGCTGAAATACATATTTATTAATTTCTTATGTAGAGCTTTGAAAATAAGTTTGAAGCAAATCTGACACAACTTAAAGCTTCGCCCAAAAAATCTCTGACGTCCATTTCCACCAAGGAGGAATGGATTTTCCTAGAAGTGTGAAACACCCCTCAAATGAATTTGAAAAAAGATCTTTGAAAATAAGTTTGAGGCCGATCGGATGGTAAACAAAAAAGTTACATAAAAACGTTTTTCGAGATTTTTCCACACTTGCGAGTGGAATTTCCCGAAACCCCGTCTTAACGTGCACCTACATCACATAAGGTATCTACAGTGAAAATTTCAGCTTCCTAGCTCTTACGACTTGGGCTGTGCGTTGATCACCAATCAGTTAGTCAGTCAGGATAAGCAGGTTTTTATATAGAGATTAACAACACAGTTCACAGAATTTAATAATCAAACTGAACTAGATCCTATATATAAAAAAGATGATTATGCAAAAGAAATAGCTATATATATTTATAAGCGTTGTTTTAAGCTCACCGTGTGTTTTTACTCTCACTCACGCAATATCCTTCGAATCAGACGTTGTGCCCAATGTGTGCGATTATTAGGAGCTACCAATTTCATCCAAGTCTAGCTCTTCGAGGCTTGTGTGAGTAATATCAAATGAGGCCTGAAGCCTAACACTAAGACCGCACTCATCAATTGCACTAAGTGCCGAATTAGTTAGAGCATTTTAAAGTGTTTGCAAACTGTCATAAATTGAAATGACTTTGCGCTTCAGAAAAGTCACCCTGTTTGCAGAGGGCACTGCACTAGAGTCATTTTTTTCTGCTGCCATTAGAAAACGTTGATAGAAAGTGTGTGCGAAACTAGCTGAGTACCTAACAACGGTGATCGCTAGTACATGTAAACCACTCAAAAAAAATAGCTGTAAGAACTTCGGCGAACGCAAGTGTCAAGCTATGTAACGAAGCAACGGCAATAGCTTCTACATAAGTTTCGCACGAAAGAACAAAAACTTTGAGCGACCGAGAGAGTAAGCAAAGCGACGGTGTATATAAGCCGCACAAATGAAATGTCAGGTTGCTGATCTTTTAGGTTTGTTGCTTTAATGTAAAGCAATAATGTAACAACTACAAAAATCACGTCGGGGTCACCAAATATTGCGCTATTGAGCTTTTTCAATAACTTTCTCGAATAGAAATAAATAGCTTTATTTTTTTTCTTGTGCTCTAATTTATTTATATATTTATTATAAGTTACGATAGGCAGAGGCTGACCCGAATTGGTCTGTGCTTATTATTTAAGAACAATAGTTTTACAATGGCAAGCGAACCCGAATTGGTTCGTGCCGATTTTAGCGAAGCGATAATTGCGACAAACTAATATGTTTTGATAATGCAAGTGGCCGATGCGTACCAAATGCACGAATCGAACGAATTTATCTAGAATCGAAGCACAGCATCGAGGCCTTCGCAAAAAGTAATACTAGGGCAAAAAATAATCGTTACAGCGAAGAGCGCTAGCTTAATGTAAATAATCTTAAGAGCGAAATTTAAGCAGTTGCTTCGCAGAGCAAGTATAACAAGATAAGATGACGATGCTGCTCTTATCAATGGCGAGGTCGTTCCAGCAGTTTTGGCTGAAATTCAAATTTTTCGCCCATGATCAGCCCATTTACACACATATGTGTCTCTGTGTGTATGTGTAGAGCTCAAAATTCAGAAATCCGCTTAGGTACCCTTTCGAACAAGAACGAGCAAAAAGAATTTCGCATCGACTTTGCATACCCTTTCATTATTTCATATTACCCGTCCCCTTAAAAGGGAAGAAATTCCACCAACTTCTGAGAAAAATTGAATTTATGGGCATTTTTGCTTGTGCGGACACCCTCTTGCTGTGAGAGCTTGCGGGCATGTCTCGAACCCGAACAAAAACAAAGGCGCCTTTGGACCAGCCGCAAAAAATCGCTTGTCACAACCAAATGTACATTTTGACCAGTCTATATGCTATTTGGTTAGTGGAAGTACTCATTAAAATATAATAAAGAAGTTATTCTGTGTTGTACTCGAAAAAAACGGCCTATTAAAATATGTACATCGCTAATTTATTTCTGTGTAATAGCACAAACTATACAATGCATAGACATGTTAAACAGCGGAATAATCGGATACCAATAAATCCTCAACTACTGAGCCCCATGGGTGTCCGTGACCATTTTAGTGTGCCCAGACAAAGTAAGACTGCTGAGAGTGGCAGCCGAACGCCGGCCTCGAAAGCCGAACATTCAGTATGAAGCCGCATCTCGCTCAGCGAACAACGTCGCTGCGGCTGATGCCTTTTCATAATATATGTATTTTAGTTTTTAATTCCGTACATCCCAAAAACATACATATGTATGTATGCATGTGCAGAGTGTGCCTCGCTCTCACTTATTGATTTGCGCACTTGTGTGCATCTCCTTCTCCCTGCATAGCTTCTCAAAAACCCCGAGGTCTACAAACATACATATGTTTGTGTTGTGTGGTTGTGCGCACAAGTAGATCGCGGCGTTTGTACATA
>NW_026996948.1:0-1342 GCF_035044405.1 Drosophila montana
TACATGTATACAGAAATTCTTGGAATTTGCGCTTGGTGCTGCACGTGTTTGCAGGCCAAAACACATTTTCTTTCGTGTTTCTTAAGCGATCTTGTTGAAATTTTCAGTAGTAGATCTTATTGTACCATAAAATATTCGAGTATTTTCAAAATGACAATTGCATTTAAATTGTGGCTTAATTAGATAGGCAATACAAGTTGGCTTACTAACATGATTTATAGCTTTGTAGTGGTAGCGGGGAGGTGGCGATAGCTATAAAATGAAAGATACTTGATATATATATACTATTCTAGAAGCTACATGTCATGTTTGGTGACTCTAGCTCATATTATTTACCAAAATTGCTCAAAAAACTGGATTTCGATATCGATTTTGATCGATTACTTGGAAACGGGAAAAGTTATCGATTATCGCAAACTAATTCGATCTGCGCATGGACTAGGAGGACCAACAGCTAAAATTCTCTAGCTCTCATAGGTTCTGACGGACGGACGGACGGACGGACGGACAGACAGACGGACATGGCTAAATCGACTCGGCTGTTGATGCAGATCAAGAATATATATACTTTATGGGGTCGGAGATGCTTCCTTCTGCCTGTTACACACATTTGCACAAATACATTATACCCTTTTTACCCATTTTTAATGGGTTCAGGTTATAAAAAAAACGACAGTGCCGAAACGTTAAAAGTGAAAATAGAAAAAATGCAAAGAGAGCGTGAGGTGAAGGTCGTAACATAAAAGAGAACATTTTATGTGACTATATGCAGGTGCAGGTGCTTGCCAAAAGGGTAACCTTTAGGCCTAACGGGCTGCTGCAGGTAATAAGGGGTCCACATATATTTATCTATTCAAACCCAAAATCATGAAAAAGAAGGGCGCGCGTCAAACGCGTGTCAATAATGATAATTTCTTTTGCGCCCATGATCAGTCATTCACACACATTTGTGTGTGTGTGTGTGTGTAAGTTAACAGATAAGAACTGCACATGAATAACTTTGCATACGAAACTTGCACAGCACTTATCTTTACCCATTTGCTCCAAACATATTCCGCTGACGCATGAGTTCAGCGACCCGACCACAATGGTCTGCAGCGGTAACCTGATACTTGACTACGCTGCAAGTGTCAGCGTTATAGCTTATGCCGATTCGGCTTGCCGGCTGTATTTTTGTAGCTTATGGGTCCAGCTTTTAGGTTTAATTTCAATTCAATACTACAGTTCAGTTTTGTATTTGACGTTTAAAAATAAACTTTCATTACTCCGGCACACTGCCGAAAATACCATTTGTTATATATTACAATCACATTACTGAGCTACATTTTTTTTTTTTTTTGGA
>NW_026996949.1:0-130028 GCF_035044405.1 Drosophila montana
TGACCCACTGTATGAAAAGCAACCACATCCCAAAATTCGATGAGACGACAATTTTACAACAAGAACAACACTATAACAAAATACATACATTAGAAATGTTACACATAATAAACACACCAAACAACAGACGACTAAACTTTAAAACGGACACCGAAAACTGCGCTCACTTATACAGACATCTATTGAATTGTCAAATAGTTTCAATCTCCACGTCAAAGAGCGCAGACGTGTAAAACAATGTATGTTTTTATACCCTGAACATATTGAAAATGGGTAAAAAGGGTATTATGTATTTGTGCAAATGTATGTAACAGGCAGAAGGAAGCAGCGCCGACCCCATAAAGTAAATATATTCTTGATCAGCATCAACAGCCGAGTCGATTTAGCCATGTCCGTCTGTCTGTTCGTCCGTCCGTCTGTCTGTCCGTCCGTCCGTCCGTCTGTCTGTCCGTCCGTCCGTCCGTCCGTCCGTCTGTCCGTCCGTCCGTCTGTCCGTCCGCCTGTCCGTATGTATCAACGCAAGGATCTCAGAACCTATAAGAGCTAGCTATAAGAGCTGAAATTTTAGCTCTAGGTCCTCCTAGCCCATGCGCAGATCGAGTTTGTTTCCGATAATCGATAGCTCGCCCCGTTTCCAAGTAATCGATCAAAATCGATATCGAAATTCAGTTTTTGAGTAATTTTGGTAAATAATAAGAGCTAGAGTCACCAAACTTGACATGTAGCTTCTAGAATAGTATATATATATCAAGTATCTTTTATTTTATAGCTATCGCCACCTCCCCGCTACCACCACAAAGCTATAAATCATGTTAGTAAGCCAACTTGTATTGCCTATCTAATTTAGCCACAATTTAAATGCAATTGTCATTTTGAGAATACAGGAATATTTTATATTACAATAAGATATACTTCTGAAGCTGCATTTGGTGTTGGAAGCAGAGGGTTCAGGGTATCCCCTAGTCGGGAGCTCCCGACTAGAACCTCTTACTTGTTTAAATTTTTTAAGTTATTGTTTTAATTCTATTTAATGTATCTTAATGTTAATTGTTTTTTGTTTTTGTGTTAGTGCCCTGAAGACGGTTGCCGAAGTGCAGTCGAAATATATTGGTTAAATTCAAACAAATTGTGTTTTTCATTTTGTCTTGGATAAAAAAACCCCGTACTACGAGCCCGCCAAACAAACAATTATAAAATGGAAAGGTCTCCAAATACGGCATTAAATACCAACGGAAGGCATGCTGAAAGCAAGACACCAAACAAAAGTTATGCAAAAATAGTTGAACTTAAATCTAGCTTAAAATTCCTTTAAAATGCAGGAAATCAAACCTAATAGCTAGTTTTATTAAGAACTTGACAAAACAATTGCCCATACTGACTACTGACAACAAAATCCACCCTGACATAACTAATTCATTAACTAGGCACACACACTTTTTCCATACCAAGATATTAAGCTAGAACATCTGATGACCACAGATGACTCCAAAGCGTTTTTTGAGAGCGAGAAGAACATAGAAAACAAAATAACAACAACACTGAAGAAAAGGCAAGAAACGAAACACGACAAGCTACGAATTATTATTATCCTATTATTTCCCATTCCTCTCTCCTTTTAGCTTTAAATTCTTTAAAATCTTCTTTCTCTCCTGGGCCTGACAATATTCCTAGTTGTCTACTCAAGGAGTGTAGTTCTTCCCTTGTTTATCCATTGCTAAAGCTTTTTAATCTATCCCTTGAATCTTCTGTCTTTCCATCTCTTTGGAAAGAATCTTATATCATTCCCCTCCACAGGAAAGGTGGAAAGTCTGATATACTAAATTACAGGGGCATTGCAAAACTAAATTATTTGAAAAAATAATCACTTCGAATTTGCAGCATTTCTGCAAATCAGTTGTTTCCCCTGTTCAACATGGATTCGTAAAGAATCGGTCAACTACGACCAATCTGCTTGAGTTTACTTCTTAGGTAAATTATGCTTTCCTTTCGAAAACGCAAACTGATGTCATTTACACTGACTTCAGTAAGGCGTTTGACTTTGTGCACCATGACATTTTACTTTTTAAACTTGACCGAATAGGTTTCCCTCCGTCTCTTTTGCTTTGGATTAGTTCTTATTTAAAAGGTAGGACCCAAAGAGTAATGCTAAGGCTGACTACCTCTAAACAGGTTCACGTTACTTCTGGTGTTCCTCAAGGTAGTCATCTTGGACCTTTACTCTTTACTCTTTTTATAAATGATCTCCCCTCTGTTATATCCCATGCCCGTGTACTCATGTATGCGGACGACGTGAAACTTATTTTATCATACACTAATCCCCTACATCATTCTCGTCTTCAAGACGATTTGAACGCTATGCAACTTTGGTGTTCGGCCAATCAATTGCATCTGAATTGTTCAAAGTGTTAGTTATACAATCGACAATACTCCATTGCAACGTATACTAACAGTTAAGGATCTAGGCGTTCTATTTGATTCTAAACTCTGCTTCAATCTTCACATAGATACCATCGTTAATGAGGCAAAAGGTGTACTTGGATTCAATTAACGATGGTCTAAAGAGTATAACGATCCTTTTATAACGAAACTTCTGTACATCTCTCTTGTTCGTCCTATCCTTGAATACTGCTCTTGCATCTGGTCTCCGCAGTATAACAATAGCCAGGATCGTATTGAATCTGTTCAGAAGCAATTTCTGCTTTTTGCCTTACGAGGTTTAAATTAGGACCCTAATCTTCGGTTGCCATCCTATTCCAGCAGGCTGCTTCTTCTTAATCTCCCGTCGTTAACCAACCCTCTTATTCTTATATACATCAAATGCAGCTCGCGCTACGCGCTCGTTTGCTTTAATAGTGATAAAGATAAACTAAAAAAAAAAAAAATTCTCTTGGCAGGGTTCAACTGACCGCATTACTTGCTGCCGCCTCTACGCAGCAGCCACATCAGCCAAAAAAAAAAGAAAAAGAATTAAAATAGCAGCACAGAAAACCAACAATCGCAATTGCAATGATGTTGATAGAATTAAAAAAAGACGCGCATGAATGTGTGTGTGTACATGGACACAGAAATGCTTGGAATTTGCGCTTGCTGCTGCACGTGTTTGCAGGCCAAAACACATTTTCTTTCGTGTTTCTTAACCGATCTTGATGAAATTTGTAGTGGTATATCTTATTGTACTATAAAATATTCGTGTATTCTCAAAATGACAATTGCATTTAAATTGTGGCTTAATTAGATAGGCAATACAAGTTGGCTTACTAACATGATTTATAGCTTTGTAGTGGTAGCGGGGAGGTGGCGTTAGCTATAAAATGAAAGATACTTGATATATATATACTATTCTAGAAGCTACATGTCAAGTTTGGAGACTCTAGCTCTTATTATTTACCAAAATTGCTCAAAAACTGGATTTCGATATCGATTTTGATCGATTACTTGGAAACGGGGCGAGCTATCGATTATCGGAAATAATCTCGATCTGCGCATGGGCTAGGAGGACCTAGAGCTAAAATTTCAGCTCTTATAGCAAGCTCTTATAGGTTCTGAGATCCTTGCGTTCATACATACGGACAGACGGACGGACGGACAGACAGACGGACATGGCTAAATCGACTCGGCTATTGATGCTGATCAAGATTATATATACTTTATGGGGTCGGAGATGCTTCCTTCTGCCTGTTACATACATTTGCACAAATACATTATACACAATTTTACAACAAGAACAACACTATAACAAAATACATACATTAGAAATGTTACACATAATAAACACAGCAAACAACAGACGACTAAACTTTAAAACGCACACCGAAAACTGCGCTCACTTATGCATACATCTATTGAATTGTCAAATAGTTTCAATCTCCACGTCAAGGAGCGCAGACGTGTAAAACAGTGTGTTTTTTAAATTGTTTAAGTTATTGTTTTTCGTTTATTTAATGTATCTTAATGTTAATTGCTTTTGTTTTTGTGTTAGTACCCTGAATACGGTTGCCAAAGTGCAGCCGAAATATATTGGTTAAATTCAAACAAATTGTGTTTTTCATTTTTTATTTGAGCCAGCCAAACAAACAATTATAAAATGGAAAGGACGCCAAATACAGCAGTAATTATCAATATATATAATTACAAAAATTAACAAAAATAATAAAATAAAATATTATCGTTACAATAATCACATTTCAGAATATATTCCTTATCCAATCGGAAAATAGGATATATACACATATATTAAAAATATATTATATAAAGTAAAAATCTAAGATTTATCCTAATGCAAAAAAAAAAGAAATGTTTATTCATCATTCATCAAGACCCCATTAAGTTTATCAATACAAAATTATATATATAAAATAATTGAACAACTACATTTTATTACGTTATTCATCTAAAAGGGGAGGTGTAGTGTGTCTATGCATTAAATAACACCCTGTATTTAAATATTAAATAAGTATGCGACACTTTATTGCATACAATAACAAACATAAAGCCAAAAGCGCAGAGCCACTTAAGTTTATTGACTCAGGCTCGTATTATGCAGCGCGGACCGCTAGTACACTAGCTGGTCGTTTAGCCCACGCCACGGTTATGTACCGCTTACCAAGAGTACCATATATGTACTCTCTAATGCATGCACATACCACACCTCTCTCTCTCTCTCTCTTTGTAGCTGTTAACTGATAACAGCATAAGTATACACATATAGCCTTAGGCTAAGCTAACATTTAAGAACGATGTTAAGAACAATTATATAAAGTTATGCCAATGCAACAGACATGTTTTCTTGTTTTTTAAACTAATTCACTTAAACCCAACTTTTGTACATTTTATTAAATTCCACAGTCTAATCAAAATTAGGTTTGATGCGCACATATCGGCCAATATGCTCTTGCCTGCCAGATCCTAGACCTTCAGAAGGCACAGGTCCACAGCGCATTGTATGTGGATGTTCAAGAGCTTAAATCTAATAACCTCCAAGTCCTGGCGGCATGCTTGGACCGACTGTGGTCCTTTGACTGTGGGTTGGTGGACAGATTAGTATACAGACTTGGGGCCATGAGATTCAGTACAAGCGAGGTGAGTTGGATCGCAAGCTTTCTCAGCAGAGAAATACTTACCAAGGGTAACACGAGGGTAGTGGTGGACAGGGGAGTATGTCAAGGCAGATGTTTAAGCCTGATGCTATTTAACCTATACACAGCTGCCTAGTTCGAACGACAGAAAGGGTCTACTGTTCCAGTACTCAGATGACTTCTTCTTGATATATTATCATACAAATCTTCAAAGAGCCAAAAACGTCCGAAAAAAAAGGAAACTTCGAGGCGAAATGCAACTTCCTCAACCTTTCATTTAACCCCACAAAGTCTAAAGTCATTCACTTCAACAAGCGTAGAGAGCCCCTAAACATCAGTCATAACAGCGTACCGATCAAGGCGGTAGACCAGATAAGGTATCTAGGCAAAACAGTGGCAGCAAACAACTCGGCATGTCCCCAGATCGACAGAGCTTTTCGGACGTAAATAGGTCCTGCGCATTCCTCAAGCTGCTAAGCGGATGCACCTTCGGAGTAGACCCCAGAAGGGGTTTAACTCTGTATATTCGTTCGCAGCAGGACTGGAGTACGTATGTTTGTTTTTCAATAACCTATCCAAAGCGGCACTAAATAAAACCAAAACACATTGTAACGCGCACCTCAGAAGGGCACTAGGGCTCATAAAATGCACTCTTGTACCCATCGTCTACCATCTGGCCGCGGAGCTCCCTTCCAAATACAGGGTTACATTTCTGACGGCAAAAGAGTTGGCAAAGGCCATTGCCTATGACCTGCCAGTATGCGAGACGCTTGGGGGTGATAAGGTGCTAAATAGTAGCTACTCCAGGGTATAAAGCGAATTCGTTTTTGGTGTTTTAGGTGCACAGACATGCTCGCGGAAGAAAATTAAAAATCAAAACTCGAGGGCGCGCCCAAACGGCCAAAGCGGCCTTTGTATTTCCGCACAAAGAGTGCAAAGCATCAAAAATAACACAAAAACGACAACAAAAAAATTTTAAACAAAACTAATTGTTGACAAAGCAATTTGTTTTAGGTGAATCGAAATAAAATCAAACCAAAAATAAGGTGGTCACAAATTGAGCAAGTCGTCTTCGTTGCCGTGCTGACATGCACCCAACCAGCAGCAATGCCAATAGAGCCACCGTGCCAGTGAGTGCTAAAAACAGCAATGCACCCACAATGAGTAACAAGGGGCCGGATCGAACTAATTAGGTAGGCCGACTAAATGCTGACGCCGCTACGTCGTCGAATATATCAATGATCAGCCTCTTAACAACAGCTGCCAATAAATACTCCGCGCTGATGCCTGCAAGGGGTACTTAAGATTCACCTTCTTACCCTTAATGGATGCCCAAGACCCCTGCAGCAGCCCACATGCTGGTGCTAGCGCGAATATATACATTGACGCCCTAGCAAAGATAATGGACATCATAAAACCCTCTAGTGCGGCCTCAGCCGTGACTCCTAGCCAATGATGTGCCCACATACAGGGGCGTCATACAGAAAATGGAAGAATAAAAAATTGAGTTCTGCTCATACCAGCTGCAGGAGGAGGAGCCCTACCGCATAGTAATCAAAGGCCTCCACCACTCCACACTCAACCGAGAGCTCATCGATGACCTGCGGAGCCAGGGCTTTACCGTTTTCCACGTACACAATCCGAGCAGCAAAGTCATGAATATTCACTTCATTAATTTGCAGCCGGCGGCCAACAACAAGGAGGCTCCTACCATCGGGAAGCTGTGCAAGCAGGTGGTCAAGGTTGTGACTGCTCGAAGAAGCCAGGATGTGGTGCAATGCCATAGATGTCAGAAGTACGGGCGAGAGGACTAGCTGTATTCAGCAAAGAGAACAACGTCCCCAGCGCTAGCCAGCGAGAAGGATCAGCGCAAGCTAGGCTACATAGATTGCTGAGGGAACAGTAACAGGAGTGGCTGACTGCGCAACAACAGCAACAGCAGAAATCTGGAAACGGGGAAGGATTTTCCTCTGCCATCAAGGACATGAGCCGAGCTATCGAGAGGACGGCAGAAATGCAACAGCAGGTTTTGGGTATGCAACTATCCAAATGAACACACTACTGAAGGTGCTAATCTGGAATGCCAATGGCGTTTCAGGTACAGTACTTGAGCTGGAGGCTCTAGTACAAAAACACGCCATCGGAATAATTCTGCTGTCAGAAAGTAGAACCAACGAGGCTTCGAGGCATACCCTGTACACTGGACTCAAAATCGCTCAGCTAGCGGGGGCTGCGCTGTCCTCGTCCGGAGTAACTTGGTTCATTTCCCGCAATTGAGTATTGCTAATCGTGTTTACCAATATTCGACTGTGCAAATAACAGCAGTGCGCGCGTCCTTCAACTAACTAGCAGTCTAGCGCACCGTCAAGTTAAGGTACTGGCCACAGGTTCTCCCACAAGATACCCGTACGGCAGCAGAGGCACTCCATCTTGCATAGACTTCGCCATCTACCAAGCGATCCCTGACCAGCTCCTCTCAATCGCTGACGATTGGGATCTCCCCAGCGACTACCTGGCCCTGATAGTTACCCTGGAGAGCAGGGCCAAGGTGGTTAGAGCAATACCGAGGCTGATCAACGCGCGCACTGATCTCGATGTCTTCCAGAGACAGATGAGTGAAAGTATTCACCTCAACACCGAAATCAGCACTGGACGGGATGTAGAGGACGCGATTGAGATGCTCAATGCAACGATTCGCGCAGCAGCAGACGAAGGGCTGGATATCATCAAGAGGCAGTGCAGACGTAGGTTCCAGATGACACAGCATCCGTGGGACAAGGCAGAGTGGCGAAGAGCGGAGCGGCAACTCAAGGAGGCCCTTCGCAGACTCAAAGACGCATCCTTCTCCAGAAGGTTGGAGAGCATGGACTATACCCATGATTCAGGATACTCGCTCTGAGAACCGCTCTAAATCATATCGGCCATTCAGTCTCCTGCCTTCCTTGTCGAAGGTCTGGGAAAGACTGATTGTCGCCCGACTTGCAAGGCTTATGGATCATATGGCAATCCTTCCTGATCTCCCATTTGGGTTCAGGAGAGAGCACGGCGCTGTTGAACAGGTTCACAGTGATAAAACATATTTTTAGGGCTTACGACGACAAAGACTACTGCTATGGGGTCTTTGCAGAAGTTAAGCAGGCCTTCGACCGAGCCTGGATTGATAGATTTCTCCAGAAAATCAAGATGAGTCTCCCCGCCCCCTTCTTTCTACTTCTGCGCTCTTATCTAACGGAGCGAAAGTTCGAAGTCAAAGTTAGAGCAGCAACCTCTCCTGTTCGCAAAATGAAGGCGGGTGTCCCTCGAGGCAGCGAACTGGGCCCCTTTCTCTACTGTATTGTGCATATGCCTTAAATGAACACCCTGTATTCAAATACTGTATAATTTGCATAGCTGCCCCGAGTACTTTGCATAGACATTAGAGGCAGCTATCCTAAAAAGGCAGTTAACTTAATTTATTTGCCAATCACCGACAAGAGGACAGAAGATGAACTATTTCACAATTATAATACTTCTTCACAAATAAAGCTAATATTAAGAATATAACTGGCCACGAGGCCAAAGTGGACATTACATGCAAAACGAGCACTATTTTCTGAGGTCCACGTCCATAAAGCGCACAATTCGCGAGACTGACGAATTTTTCGACGCAACAAACATGGCGACCAAAAATAGCGGGCTTAATGAAGAACTTCAAGAATTGAAGGTGCAAGTGCAGCAACTTCAATCGTCGGTTGCACGGCCACTAGCAGGAAATGCTCAGCAATGCTCACAGATCAATGATCCGAAGCTCAACAAATGCAATCCTTAACTTTGGTTTGAACAATTAGAGCGCCTGTTTCTCTTGCACAATGTTGTAGCTGATGATCGCAAGTTCGACTTGGTGTCGGTACACTTGGAGGAGGATGTCGCCCTTACCATCGAGGATCTCATCACAAATCCACCTCTGAATAACAGATACGGCGCGTTGAAGCAACGGCTTCTCGAAACATTTGTAGAATCAGAGGACTCAAAATTAAAGAGACTTCTGCAAAGTCACGAAATGACCGGCAAGAAGCCATCGGAAATCCTTACACACATGCGTCGTTTAGCACCCGCTAATGGCTGCGAAGCCGTTATACGCACACTCTTTATCGCCGTGCTGCCGATGTCGGTTCGTCCGCTAATTTCGGTCTGGGAGGAAGATGACCTAAATAAGTTGGCAAAAATAGCGGACATGAAGCTGGAAAACAGTGGAATGGAACCGACTTACGTAATGTCGACACAAACGGCAACTGCTGAGCAAAATCAGCAGAATATAGAAGCGGTCAGTAACAATAGCCCCAGTTTAACTGATGTTGCGGCCGCCTTGCACGCGCTTCGCAGAAAGTCGATAAGTTACAGGACGAATGTCGCAGCTCAAAACAGGCATATGCACGCCCACCAAAACCGAGAAACGATGAGGAAAGGGGGGATAAAAGATCGCTCTGCTTCTACCACAGGAAGTTTGGCGATCACTCCCGTAAATGCCAACCTGCCCACGTTAGCTGGGGGCGGCAGCATTTCCACGACCAGCAACCATTTAGCACAGGCGCCGGGGGGCAAGAGGCGACGGGGGGCACCGTCTACACGTACAGGGTCTGCATACTAATCATATCTTCCTCGTTGATTCTGGATCTGTGGTGTCAGTTGTGCCTTGCACAATGACAGACAGCAAACTACATGCTTGTAACTGGTCATTCATCATTGCTGATGTGCAAACTGCAATAATTGGCGCCGACTTTCTGTTACAGTTCCATTTGCTCATAGACATCAAGCAACAACGTCTTATCTCCACACAGGAGCACCCAACTTTCGGCAACTCAATCAACTCGCAGCAATTCGAAGCTGCAAATAATGCACGAAAACTACACAGCCCTCACGCAAAACATACCGAGGCGGTCAACACGGCCAACAACTTTCGCGAAAATCGCCCATCACATGCAGTTCGCAACTACATCATCACAGCTGGAGCACCAGTAGCAGATCGTCCACGGCGACTGATGGGTGAGAAACTGGCATCAGCGAAAGCACAAATCCATCAACTGATCGACGAAGGAATCTGTCGCTATTCCAAAATTCCATTGGCAAGTCCGCTGCACATGGTAGCAAACACCAGTGGTGGTTGGCGGGCTTGTGGCGATTACAGGAAGCTTAATGCGATAACAACTCCTGATCGTTATCCGATACCGCACATACACGACTTCGCAGACCGGCTACATGGTAAACCCATTTTCACAACTTTATACTTAGAGCGCGCGTACTATCAGATAACGATGGCATCAGAAGACATTGCGAAAACTGCAGTATGCACTCCGTTTGGTTTGATTGAATTTGTATACATGCCATTTGGACTCAAAAATGCAACGCAAACTTTCCAACGTTTAATGGACCCACTTTTCCGAGGTGTCGACTATTCGTTCTGCTACATAGATGACATCCTGATTTGCACGTGAGCAATGTCCTGCGTATCCTGCAAGCAAACGGCCTCAGAATTAACGACAAAAAATGCAATTTAAAAAAAATTGAGGTATTGTTTTTAAGCTACACAGTTAATGGCAACGGTATCAAACCTCCAGAGGAACGCGTCAAGGCGATCGCAGAGTACGGTCGGCCACAAGCAATATGCGAACTGGGCCGCTTCCTGGGTATAGTGAACTACTATCGCCGCTGTATACCGCATGCATCAGAAACTCAGGCACCACTCAATGATTTGACGCGAAACATGAAAAAGAATGACAAACGACCTATAGAGTGGACGGCGAAGACAATCAGGGGGGCATTTGCATGTTGCAAAGCCAGCATGGCAAATGCTGCTCTCTCTCATCCTTCTCCACACACAGATCTGAGCCTGACTTGTGATGCCTCCGACACAGCCATCGGTGCGGTACTGGAGCAATACAACAGAGGTACTAGAGCCCCTAGGTTTCTTTTCGAAAAAGCTTAGTGAAACGGAAGGCAGGTACAGAACATATGACATGGAGCTACTAGCAATCTATGAAGCAATCAAGTATTTCAAGCACATGCTACAAGCACGGGTTTTCGTAATAAAAACTGATCACAAACCACTGATATACGCATTCGCCCAAAAACCTGAAAAAGCATCAGAGCGCCAACTACGCCAATTAGGATTCATCTCCCAGTACTCCACAAAGATCCTACATGTAAACGGCAGCGACAACGTAGTAGCAGACACGCTCTCCAGGATCAATGCCATAACGATGCCGACGACTATCGATACAAAAAGCATTGAAGCGGCTCAAGCAACGGACAGCGAACTGATAAGTATTTTAATTGGAGAGACATCGTTACAACTACAGTCAATGAAAGTCAACGAGCAAACTTTTCTTTACAGCGACGTATCAACAACAATTCCTAGACCATATATTCCACAGAAATTGAGAAACAACATATTTTCAAATGTTCACCGACTTTTTCATCCTAGTGGCAGGTCTACAATCAAACAAATTAGTACTAAATATGTTTGGCCGTCGATGCGTAAGGACATCTTGGAGTGGTCACGAAATTGCTTGCCATGTCAGAGGGCAAAAATACATAAACACAACTCGATGTTACCTACCAAAATCACTGTCCCTGACCGAAGATTTTATCACTTACACCTCGACATTGTCGTGATGCCTTTGGCAGGTGGATACAGGTATTGCCTGACGATGATCTCTCGCTGGCCGGAGGCAGTACCTCTGCAGGATATGACAGCACAGACGGTCTGCGATGCAATTTGGTCAAGCTGGATATCACGGTTTGGGTGTCCCTTGATAATCACCACCGACCAAGGGGCCCAATTCCAGCCTGCGCTCTTCAAATCATTGGCCGATTTATTGGGAAGTGAACACATCCAAAGAGACCATACCACCCACAGTCAAACGGCATGGTCGAGCGTTGGCAAAGGTCTATGAAAGCCGCTTTAATGTGCAACCCGCAGACCCCATGGACCAAACTACTTCCAACTGTAATGCTTGGCCTCCGAGTGTGCTTCAAAGAAGATCTCCAAGCGTCAACTGCCGAAATGTTGTACGGGTGCACACTTCGCCTCCCCAACGAATATTTCTATGACCTGGACGCACCCTCGAGTCCATGTCAGTTTGCCAGTCAGTTTCGCACCAACATGCAGGCGGTAAGGCCGACACCAGCTTCGCATCACAGTAAGCCGAAACTCTTTCTGCACAAAACATACATGAATCCTGTCATGTATTCGTCAGGACTGACGCGGTAAAGCAGCCGTTGGAGCCTCCATACTCAGGACCGTATGAGGTGATATCCAAGCCATCAGATCGGGTCTTCGTGGCGCGGATCAATAGCAAAGAAACAGCATTGTCAATCGACAGATTAAAACCTGCATTTATGACAATTGAAGAGGCTGACGTAGCCGTCCCCACGAATGACGCAGCTGGTCCCGTGGATGACGGAGATCCACGATTCAAAGTTCCATCACTTCGCACGTATGACAAGCAGCATGATATTCATAGAAATTGGCAAAAAATTACTGCCAATAGGAGGCGCTTAAGTGCAAAAGGCTGTTAAGTTGGATGCACTTAACGTAATTAATTTCCTACAAAATTAGCTCTTATTGCAGCGAAAGAAAATTTCAGGCAGCTATCTTACCGATGCAGCTAAGTATCGAGGCAGCTAAGCAAATTATACTGTATATTGTATGCGGCACTTTGTTTCATACAATAACAATTATACACTAAACAGCCCAGAGCCACTTGAATGTATTGGCCCTGGCTCATATTACGCAGCGCGATTCACTAGCCCTCTAGCTGACCGTTTATGTTTACGCTGCATATCCCACGATCCGTCTGGAGCGCATTCCATGAGCAACATATATATGCTAACTAACACAGGCATTTGCAAGCTACACACTCTCTCTCTCTTTGTAGCTGTTAACCGATAACAGCATAAGTATAAACATGTATCCATAGGCTACGCACGAACCTTTAACTTGGAATAAATACATTTTGAATATAAATACTAAACAGCACTGTAGTGCTCAAGTTTTTAACTAAATATAAAATATCAATACTTTGAATATATTGCAACACTTATTATATGGCGACCGTGACTTGGTCACGAATCACTGCCTAGGGGCAGTCGACCGAGTGAAAAAAAAAAAAAAATCCCTGCCTGAAGGCAGTAGACAAGTGGAAAATAAGGAGGCAGACGACGCACTCATGGTCAACAAAGAGGCCATCTATAGCATCCGGCGTCGTAACTTGGACATTGAGCGGCCCGCATACTGAGTGAGTAGAGAGTGAGTGTTATGGTAAATAAACGCGGTGGCTTACAAAATAAAGTGAAAAAAAGAATAGCGCACCTAAGTTGGCTGCTATACACAAAAACGCCCGCATGGTCGACAGCTCAGAAGCTACAAACTGAGCTCGACAAACTGCAAAATGTCATTAAGCAGAGAAAGCCTAACACCGCTACTCACTCAGCGAATATTAAAATTATAACAAACAATACCACTAATAAAGTTGGACCCATTGCCGCAGTCAGCCTGCCGAAACTCAAGGTTTTCGCAGGCCCGAAAGCAAACACGCATGAATGTGTGTGTGTGTGTACATGTATACAGAAATTCTTGGAATTTGCGCAGCAGCTATGCTGCTAACACGTGGTATAACATAACTTTTGTGTTTCCTAACCGATCTTAATGAAATTTTCGACAGTACATCTTATTGTAGAATAGAATAAAGAATATTTGTGTATTCTCAAATATGCAATTGCAATCAAATATGCAATCAGCAACTCCTCAGGTTGGGGGCGGCAGCCAGCCCAACGCTGTCGCCCATGCCAGCACCAGCTCCTCCGTGCCCGAAATAAGGGCCAACAACAATGCCCCCCCCCCCCACTGGAGGAAAGAAGCCACCACCCCTCGTCCTAAATCGCATCGAAGAGATCGACGACGTGTGGCACCTACTATCCGAAGTAGCGGGTAACTTGACCATCAAATCCATCCTAGGTAGGACTATGCATCACCTAGCCAATGATGTGTCCACATACAGGGCCATCATACAGATACTGGAAGAACATAAAATTGAATTCTACTCATACCAGCTGCAGGAGGAGAAGCCCTACCGCATAGTAATCAAAGGCCTCCACCACTCCACACTCAACCGAGAACTCATCGACGACCTGCGGAGCCAGGGCCATACCGTTCTCCACGTGCACAATCCCAGCCGCAAAGCTACCAAGGAGCCCAAGAGCATCCACTTCATCAACTTGCAGCCGGTGGCCAACAACAAGGAGGCTCTTATCATCAGGAAGCTGTGCAAGCAGGTGGTCAAGGTTGAGACTGCTCGAAAAAGCCAGGATGTGGTGCAATGCCATAGGTGTCAGCAGTACGGGCCCAGTTCATGGGCCTACACCTGTTGCCTTCCCCCGTACAGCACACACTGAACAAGTGGAAGGGCTTTCATACGCCGCTGCCACCAGAAGAATACTAGCTGCATTCAGCAAAGAGAACAACGTCCCCAGCGCTAGCCAGCGAGAAGGACCAGCGCAAGCTAGGCTACATAGATTGCGGAGGGAACAGCAACAGGAGAGGCTGACTGCGCAACAGCAGATATCTGGAAACGGGGAAGGACTTTTCTCTGCCATCAAGGACATGAGCCGAGCTATCGAGAGGATGGCAGAAATGCAACAGCAGGTTTTGGGTATGCAACATCAAATCATTTCCCTTCTAACCGCGTTACTATCCAAATGAACACACCACTGAAGGTGCTAATCTGGAATGCCAATGGCATTTCAGGTAAAGTACTAAATCTGGAGGCTCTAGTACAAAAACACGCAATCGGAATAATTCTGCTGTCAGAAACTAGAACCAACGGTCCTACTTTCCCCAAAATCTTTGGCTTCGGGGCATACCCTGTACACTGGACTCAAAATCGCTCAGCTAGCGGGGGCTGCGCTGTCCTCGTCCGGAGTAAGTTGGTTCATTTCCCGCAATTGTGTATTACTAACCGTGTTTACTTTGGAGCAGTCTATTGCAGACCAAATGAGCAGACGTCGACTGATGACTTCAACGTCATACTCAACTCGGCTGATGCAGATATCTGGTGGGAGGTGACTGGAATGCATATCACTGGCTGTGGACGCAAATAACAGCAATGCGTGCGGCCTTCAACTAGCTAGCAGACTAGCGCATCGTCAAGCGAAGGTACTGGTTCTCCCACAAGATACCCGTACGGCAGCAGAGGACCTCCGTCTTGTATAGACTTCGCCATCTACCAGGGGATCCCTGACCAGTGCCTCTCAATCGCTGACGATTGGGATCTCCCCAGCGAACACCTGGCCCTGATAGTTACCCTGGAGAGCAGAGCCAGGGTGGTCAGCGCAATACCGAGGCTGATCAACTCACTCACTGATCTCGGTGTCTTCCAGAGACAGATGAGTGAAAGTATTCACCTCAACACCGAAATCTGCACTGGACGGCATGTAGAGGACGCCATTGAGCTGCTCAACGCAAGGATTCGCGCAGCAGCAGCCGAAGCCACCTCCCCACCAGTTGCCAGGCGGCTGGACAATGCTGGCAACGGGCTGCCCGCAGACATAGCCAACCTGCTCAGGATCAAAAGGCGGAGCAGACGCAGGTTCCAGACGACACAGCATCCGTGGGACAAGGCTGAGTGGCGAAGAGCGGAGCGGCAACTCAAGGAGGCCCGTCGCAGACACAAAGACGCATCCTTCTCTAGAAGGTTGGAGAGCATGGACTATACCCATGACTCAGGATACTCGCTCTGGCTCTGGCAACTAAAAACCTGAAGCGCCAACCTTGGAGAACCGTTCCCCTTCTTCGCCACAATCGTAAATACTGCCTTACAGACAAAGAGCAAGCTGATACCTTCGCCAGCCACCTGGAGGAACGGTTTACACCTTTCGATCTGGCCTCCCCAGAAGAGCTCGATGAAATGCAATGAAAGGTCTGGAAATGACTGATTGTCGCCCGACTTTCAAGGCTAATGGATCAGAACTGGGCGTACTGGACCCCTTTCTCTACAACTTGTACACGGCAGACATCCCCACTCCGGATGGACTACACGAGTTAGCCACCCCAGGCAAATACTTGATGGCCACATTTGCCGATAACGTGACAATATTTTACTCCGCCCACTGTGCGTATGAAGCCACTGACGGGGCCCAGGAATACATCCACTTGCTTGAGAGCTGGACACGCAGATGGAATATCAAGCTTAATGTCTCGAAGTGGCAAGGCGTGGCAAGGCTCCAGCAGTCTGGATAGACGGTAGCCCCCTTCACCTTGGCAGAAGCGCCAAGTATCTTGGATAAGAGGCTTAGTTTTCGGGCGCACATCGACGGCCTTCTTAAGCAGTGCCGCTATAAGATGGTCAAGGCCAACTGGCTACTAAAACCCCAACAGCCCATTGCCACTTCTCTGCAAACGGGCAGTTTACAACGTCGTGGTGGCGCCAACTTGGAGATACGGTATCCAGGTTTAGGGCATTGCATCTCGAACAAATCGAAGACGGATTCAGATAATCCAAAACTTGACCTTGCGCCGAATTACCGGTGCTGACTGGTACGTCAGAAATTCTTCCTTGCACAGAGACCTCAAAATGGAGACCATAGACAGCCAAGTCGGAGCATTCGCCAACCGGTACAACGAACGCTTGCAGCGACACTGCCACCGGGTAGCAAGAGACCCCGCTGGGAGGTGTGTAGTCAGGAGGCTCAAGAGAAGATCGTTCATGAACCTCCTCCAACCACGACATAGGAGACGCCCCAGAGTCCCCCGACTACCTACGTGACGATGCAGCCTTACTCAAAAAAGCCGCCTTTGACGTTTGTCCACGATAAAGCCTGAGGACTCAACCAGGCTTGACGAAATGTCACCTGTGTTGTAATAAAAATGTATGCTATTTTTGATTCAATATACAAAAAAAAAAAAAAAAAATATGTGATACGAACACAAGACCCTTAATTCACTGTTCAAAAACAGTAAAAGCATTGTTCTAATCACATTGCCATACGTTTCGGTTAGAATACATACCGAAGAAAATATAATATTGGGAACAACATCGATAATAATGGTGCGATTGCATAGAAAAAAAATGTATATATCAATAAAAGTTATGGAATGGAACGCAAAAGCGTGACAAATAAATGATATTAAAGACAAATTTGAAAAGTCTTATAAATGTGTCAATAAAGACGCAGTAATCAAAGTCGAAACGATAATACACCATATAACCATAATAATTACACAGTACAATAATATATTACACACTGTTAATAACTTCAAAGATAGGCTAACGAGTCATCATCTTAAACAGTGTCTCAAAATTGTAAAATCTCGCACAACATTGAAATCAATGTACCAGAAGATCTATTTTCACCAGAAGGGCTTAAACTAAACCAGCTCCAAGGTCTAAACGAATTGAAGCCAATCATAGATGCAAATATTGATAGCGACATTGAGACACTGGAAGAAAGTACAGACTCCACCATGCCAGACCAGGTAGCCCTAGACAGGGAATATGTAAAACAAGTTTCGTCTACAATCCCTGAATTTGACGGTAAAAAACTGTCATTAATTCGATTATTAACATCTTTAAGGCTCGTAGAACGAACAAAAAAATAATTGGCCCAATATTATACAAATGCCAAGATGAAACAACGATTAATAAATGAAGAGGTAACGTCAAAGGTGAATCAA
Organism: Drosophila montana; assembly: GCF_035044405.1. Lineage (NCBI taxonomy): Eukaryota > Metazoa > Arthropoda > Insecta > Diptera > Drosophilidae > Drosophila > Drosophila montana. The sequence continues at coordinate 17,785 of NW_026996949.1, forward strand.
CCGACGTAATTAAGGCCAGGCTGTTAAACGTAAAACAAAAAGGCAACACAGCAGCTCAATATACAGTTGAAATCGATTCCTTGCGTAAGCAACTCGAGGCAGATTATATTGACAATGGCCTAGACAACTAACCAAATAACATATAGATGGGACATGCCGTGTAACCAAAAGGGGCACAAAAAAAATCGGTGCATCTGGTAAAACGAGCGAGTAAGATATACATATGATGTCTTTTGATCGCTTACACTACAGGAATCTGCTTTGGCTTACTCTCTTCCATATGATTTGTGCGATAGAACGGCATCGCTGTTTATTTTTATCTCGCTCGCACTTACTCTCAGTGCTCTCAATGCTCTCTTTATGTCTAGGTACCTTTTAAATGTTTGTGTGTGTATGTGTCCGCACAAGCAAAAATGCCCACAAATTCAATTTTTCTCAAATATCTTTCCTTTTGAATGGACGAGTAATATGAAATAGTGAAAAGGTTTGCCACGTCGATGCAAATTTCATGCATTTTAGCTCGTTATTATTGGAAAGGGTACCAAAGCGTTGGCATGTGTGCATTTAAAAGTTTTTGGACTTGCTATTCACGCATACTTGCATATTTTGTATATGATTAGAAGCATTTATGCGCATGTGTGCCTGTTGTTCCCTGCCTGCCTGTCCGATGCAAATTTGACAATATTTTGGGATTTCTGATTTTCGAGCTCTACACACACACACACAGACACAGATTTGCGTGAATGGGCAGATCATGGGCGCAAATAAAATATCATTATTGGCACGCGTTTGACGCGCGCCCTTCTAGTTTTTTATTTTGGGTTTGAATTGATGAATGAATGTTGAGGTGGAGGCAATGGCCGCGGTAATTATATTGCAAATCACACAAGCTAAAACAATGACAGAGGACATTTCAGGGGAAATGCCCGTGGTTACAACCGAGGAAGGAACAATTCCAACCGAGGCAGTAACCATTCAAACGGCAATAGAAATAATAATGTCCGAGTTACTCAAGGTAATTAGGAAAACCAGCAGATCTCTTCACATACTCAACGCAACTAAAGTCTGTACACACAATTAACCTCAATCTCAGCATATTTATAAAAATTAAGAATGAATATACAAATAAAGAATTTACCTTATTAATAGACAATGGTGCAGATATTTCAATACTCAAAGAAAATGTCGATATATTTCACAATATTAATACAAAAATTACAACTCAAATATCAGGAATTGGCGAAGGTACTATATTTTCAAAAGGTTTAGCATTCGTAGAGCTCACTACAGATAAATATATAATTCCGCACGACTTCCATTTAGTCGAACAAAATTTTCCAATACCTAGTGATGGCATTATGGGAATAGACTTCATTAAAAAAATCAATTGTCAATTAGATTTTACCGACACAAAATAATGGTATGCTAATACTTCGACCGAATAACTTAAATTATCCGATAAAATGGTCAATAATTCATACTTGTGACAATAATGCCACAATACTACCAGCCCGTTCCGAAGTCATTCGTCAAATTAAAATATTCTCTATAACAAATCATATTCTAATTCCCAATCATGAAATTAAGGGAGGAATTTTCGTAGGAAATACAATTTCCGATTCAAAGACACCTTTGTTCGAATACCTAATACAAAAAAGTCAATTAAAATTGTCAACCTAGACCATATAAAGTACGAAACCCTAAATGACTATGAAATCGTTAAAGACGTAAACAAAGAAAGAGACAGCTTAGTAATGAAAAAGCTAACCAAGAACTTCTCAATATTATTCAAAACCAATTTAAAAGAACTAGGCACCCATTATACAGACCTATTCGGATTAGAAACCGAATCAATAACAAATAATTTTTATCAACATGAACTAAGATTAAAAGATAAAGAACCAGTGTACATTAAAAACTACATACCTCATACTCAGAAAAAGTATAAAGTAGAAGTTGTTAAACAAGTAGATAAACTCATTCTATACAAAAAATAGTAGAGCCATCTGTATCAGAATACAATAGTCCAATACTTCTAGTACCCAAGAAAGGACTATCTGATGCTAAGAGATGGTTAGTTATAGACTATCGCCAAATAAATAAAAAACTTTTGTCAGATAAATTTCCACTTCCAAAGTTATATGATATTCTTGACCAACTGGGCAGAGCAAAATATTTCTCATGCTTAGATATAATGTCCGGTTTTCACCAAATAGAATTAGAAGAAAATTCTAGAAACATAACGTATTTTTCAACGAGCAATGGCTCCTTTCGTTTTACACGATTACCATATGGTCTAAAAATAAGGCCTAATTCTTTTCAAAGAATGATGACCATCGCTTTTTCTGGATTAGATCCTTCACAAGCTTTCTTGTACATGGATGACCTAATAGTCATCGGTTGTTCCGAAAAACATATGATCAAAAACTTAACAAGCGTTTTTGACTTATGCAGGAAACACAACCTTAAATTACATCCAGAAAAATTCACATTTTTCATGCACGAAGTGACTTTTCTAGGTCATAAGTGTATTCATCAAGGTCTTTTACCAGATGACAAAAATACAATGTCATTGAAAATTACCCGGTTCCTACGACCCCGGCAGCGCTAGAAGATTCGTTGCATTTTGCAATTACTATAGACGCTTTATCAAAAATGTTGCAGACAACTCACGTCATATAACAATGTCAAAACACATTCGAATACTTAAAGAAAGCTCTAATGAAGCCTACTTTACTAAAGTATCCCGATTTTAGCAAAGAATTTTGTATAATAACAGATGCAAGAAACAAGCTTGCGGATCAGTTCTAACTCAAACTTATGGTGATAAGCAATTAGCAGTAGCATACACCTCACGTTCATTCACGAAAGGTGAAAGCAATATGAGCACCACAGAACAAGAGTTAACAGCAATTCATTGGGCAATAACCCATTTTCGACCATACATTTATGGCAAACATTTCACTATAAAAACAGACCATAGACCGCTTTCATATTTATTCTAAATGGTAAATCCAAGTTCGAAACTAACTAGAATGAAATTAGATTAAGAAGAGTATGAGTTCACTGTAGAATATCTAAAGGGAAAATACAATTTTGTTGCAGATGCGTTATCAAGAAGAACCATCAAAGAATTAAAAAGCACTAACACAAATGTCTTGAAAGTCACAAAAAGACAACAAAATAGACACAATAAATCCTGCGCAGGAAAAGAATAAGAATTTTTGCAAAGCAAAACCTTGATAAAGCTTCTAAGCCCAACGTATATGACGTCATTAAAAACGACGATATACGAAAAATAGTAACCTTGCACATAACTAATACGCTATGCATTTTAAAACATGATAAAAATATTATTGCAAGGATTGAGTTGAGCGACCTTTATACCAATGGAATATTAGACTTAGGTCAAATTTTCCAAAGGCTTGAAAAAGAAGCCGGTATATTAGGAATCAGCCAGCTCAAAGTGGCACCGAGCGAAAAGATCTTTGCATGTAGTTCAATCACTAACCAAAAAACATATAGATAGGACAACCAGTGAAAACATGTTGGTCACCAAAAATGAGTTTGCATCTGGTCCAACGAGCGAGTAAGATATGCATATGACATCTTTTGATCGCTCACACTACAGGAAACTCCTTTGGCTTACTCTCTTCCATATGATTTGTGCGATAGAACGGCATCGCTGTTTTTTATCTCGCTCCCACTACAGGAAACTGCTTTGGCTTACTCTCTTCCATATGATTTGTGCGATAGAACGGCATCGCTGTTTTTTATCTTTTTATCTTTTTAAAATATTTTGTTTTCTGTTTCAACACGACCCTTTCTATGGCACATAACTATTGCCCATATGAGTTAGTTATAGATAATATTGACCCTATATATGATATAGATGACTACGCCAAGTTTAGACTAGAACAGGCATATAAAAGAGCTAGGATAATGTTAGAAAAACATAAGGCAAAGAATAAAGAATATTATGATAATACGGTTATCAACTTTAAATTAAAAGTAGGAGTTAAGGTTTTATTAGGAAACGATACTGGCCATAAATTGGAACCAGTTTATTTGGACACCTTGAATGTATCATATTACGCAGCGCGGTTCACTAGCCCTCTAACTGACCGTTTATGCTTTCGCTGCATATCCCACGCTCCGTCTGGAGCGCATTCCATGAGCAACATATATATGCTCACTAACACAGGCATATGCAAACTACACACTCTCTCCCTTATAGCTGTTAACCGATAACAGCATAAGTATAAACATGTATCCATAGGCTAAGCACGAACCTTTAACTTGGAATAAATTCATTCTGAATATAAATGCCAAACAGCACTGACGTGCTCGAGTCTTTAACTAAATATAAAATATCATACTTTGCATATATTGCAACACTTAACACTACAATTTGTACACGGCAGACATACCCACTTCGGATGACCTACACGAGTTTGCTACCCCAGGGCCCAGGAATACATCCACTTGCTTGAGAGCTGGACACGCAAATGGAATATCAAGCTTAATGCCTCGAAGTGCCAGGCGGTCAACTACACCCTGAGGCGTGGCAAGGCTCCAGTAGTCTGGATAGATGGCAGCCCCCTTCATCCTGGCAGAAGTGCCAAGTATCTTGGAATTGTGCTGGATAAGAGGCTTAGCTTTCGGGCGCACATCGATGGCCTCATCAAGCGGTGCCGCTTTAAGATGGCCAAGCCAACTGGCTACTAAAACCCAACAGCCCATTGCCACTTCGCTGCAAACGGGCAGTTTACAACGTCGTGGTGGCGCCAACTTGGAGATACGGTATCCAGGTTTGGGGCATTGCAACTCGAACAAATCCGATACAGTTACTCCAAAACTTGGCCTTGCGCCGAATGACCGGTGCTGACTGGTACGTCAGAAATGCCACCTTGCACAGAGACCTCAAAATGGCGACCATAGACAGTCAAGTCGGAGCATTCGCCAAACGGTACAACGAACGCTTGCAGCGACAATGCAATCGGGTAGCAAGAGATCTCGCTGGGAGGTGTGTAGTCTGGAGGCTCAAGATGACAAAGGAGACGCCCCAGAGTCCCCCGACTACCTACCTGACGATGCAGCCTTATTCAAAAAAGCCGCTTTTGACGTTTGTCCACGATAAAGCCTGAGGACCCAACCAGGCTTGGCGAAATATCACCTAAGCCAACTGTGTTTTAATAAAAATGTCTGCTATTTTTGATTCAATGCAATTAACATTTAAATAAAAAAAAAAGAGAATTACAGTTTGTTGGTTGACTTCGGCTTTCTTTCCTATTTCTCTTATGTCTCTTATTACTGTTTCTTGGTTTTCTTCTATAACATTTTCACTTAAGCTATCTATGTTAGTTCCACTTTGTTTGACTCCAAATAGCATATCGCTGGGGTATTCATTGATACTTCGATTCTTCCTTAATTCTTTTTCGATTAGTTTTGCCATCATTGGGCTTAGATCTCTGTTCACTCTTTCCACTTGTCTATTGACTGGACCATAGTGATCAATGTGAATAACTTCAAAAGGGTTGGTTGCCTTTGGTATGGGACAAGCAAAGCATGCTCCTTCAGCGCGTTTTGGCTTGCGACAGTCTGTAGCAAGATGCCCAAAGCTGTGACAATTGAAACACTTGTTAAACTTCTGTTCCGGGGCTCCACGAGCTGATGTAAGCATATTTTTTATTTGGGGCTTGCCAAGTTGAACCCTCGGTTGGTCAATGTATTCGGAGCCATCCAAAGCTCGGACAGAGTAGCAAAGCGTCATAACCGTGTACCGGATATCTCATCAATCAAATATTGTACCATTTCATCGTTGACATTTTTCAGTTCGTTTGCCAAGGTCATTTTATCAAAATAATACACTGCATATTTTCATCAGGTTTCCATTTTCGGTTTTTAAATTTGCGTCGTATTTCAAGAACGTTCTCCTTGGTGCCAAAGATGATCCTTAGTTGAATCAAGATGTTAATAATGTTCCCAGAGAGAAGTGTGGGACGAAATACCAGCTATATGTAAGCTTTGCTCTTGAGGCGCGCACATATTAGTGTACACATTACGTCATCAGATATTTCAAAAACATCGAATATTTTTAACTATTACCAACCATTCATTGATGTTGTTTTCAATATTCTATTTTGGTACAAATTCTTTTAGGTTTTAGGGTTAGTTGAGACTTCTGGGTACGCAGATCAATGTTTTCGCACTTTAAATTCCACAACATACGCCCCATTTCTTCGTTGTTTTGTTGGAAATTATTTCTGCTAGGTGCATTGTTTACGTTTGTTCAATGTTTGGCTCAGCATTGGCAACTTCAATGTTATGTTGAGCATAGCCAGTATCAACGTTTAGCTCAGCATTGGCAACTTCGATGCTATGTTGATCTTTGCCACCAAGATCGCAGACCTTTACGTCATCGTTTTCCTAGTTTGCTATGCCGGTGTTTCTGACGTCATCGGCTGTACCATTGCCGCCAATTTCTGCCGAAATAGAAAAGCCGTTATTGCTGGCCGCATCTTCGTCGCAAGGGCTGTTGTTGATATCGGCTGTTTGAGCGCCGCAAGAACCGTTGCCGTTGTTGTTGGTGCTTGGTGTAAAATCGATCAGTTCCTCGTTGGATGCATGTCTAGCATGTCCAAATGTAGGTTTTGAGCACTTGCTGTCGGTAATGCAGGATTCTGCTGAGCCAATAAAGCAGTTTTGGTGCCACTAGTTGGCAAACCCAGTTTTTCGTACCACATTTTCAGGTCGGCTTAGGTTGCCAATATTCACACGCGACCCTAAAATCGGGTTAATAAATTAAAATTATTGATAAGTTTCAATTTATTTGAATGTTTTGAGGATTTAATTATGTGACCACTTCTGTATTTGTGGAAGGGCCTAACGCATTAAAAATTCAACTGATCTTTTTTATTCCACCATCGTTCTCATTTCTTAAGCTAGCGCCAGAGCGAGAGTAAGAGCATCGGATGTTTCGCTCTTTGAGCGAAGCCTTCGATTCGATTACAGTTATACTTAGAGTGGGCATTTATAACAGCGTAATGAACAGCTTTAAAGTAAGTTTGATGCAAATTATGGAAAATTTAAAACTTCACCAAGAAAATATTTGAATCGCATTTTCCACAGAAGAAGTCTTGGGTTCTGCGAAAAATGATTTCATATAATTCTTGGAAATGTAATGCAACGCGAAACCCACAAATTCCTTGACCCCCATTTATTCCAGAAATGCATCGACTATTCTAAAAAGTTCAAATGAATTTGAAAAAATCTTTGAAAATGCATTTGAGCCCGATCGGATGGTATCGGTTGTCCGCGGTATTTCTACGCTTGCGGATAGAATTTTCCCCGTCTTAGAGGGATCTTTACCGTCTAAGGCAACTACAGTTAAAATTTCAGATTTATAGATTTTACGATTTGTGCTGTGCGTTGATCACCAATCAGTCAGTTAGGGAAAACACTTTTATATATACATAGATATTCTTGAACGGCATCAACAGCCATATTAATATAGCCATGTCTGTCTGTCTGTTTCTATGTTTATTTGTCTCTTAGTTTTAAGGATATCGTCTTGAAACTTTGCATAGTTCCGTATTTCTGTTGCAGGCAATACACATGTAAAAACATGCTGGATTGAACCATTGGACCGATTATGCGAAAAGTAAGTTCGTTGTTTTTCAATTATGAGCCAAATCTTAACATGATCGCTCTACTATATTAAAAAGCTATACAGAAATAATCCGTCGAAAATGAGGTTGTGTATTGTAAAATATTCTGTTTTCCAATGTATTTTCTCCCAACCTACTATTCTCACTATGCTCCCATAAGCCAAAAGTCCACCATTTAAGCGTTCTGTTGGCGCAGATCTATGCCTTCACTACTTAGTTTGAAGTAAAGTGTAAATTAGGTTTAAGGGGTAGTGAAAGCGCAATAAAGCTGTTTATCATTAAACCTTCGATTTGAGCATTTCGACACTGATTTTGAGCTCAAATTCATCTTCCTTTATAAACTGAAGGTAATTTCTGTAAAATTTTATAGCTTACCTGTCAATAAAATTAAAAGGCCAAGGAGCAGGGGCCAATTTGACGACATTTTAGATCCAAATCTGATTGTAGCTTTAAGTGTTATTCAGCTTATGTTGGTATGAATCTACAAAAATGTGGAAAAGGAAAGAGTTAAATAGATTTGGTTATATTCAATCGAACTTTTTATTTGGCATTAAGAAGGCATTTTATGACCTGTTATATTTTAAAATGGTTTACAATATGTTCGCGCACGTTTTTGCTAGGTTGGTAAGATTTTCATCACGCAATTATGCGTTACATTATTTTTCTTTAAATTGCAGAAACGGAAAAAAATGAATAAATTTATTGAAAGTTGTCACATTTTCTAATATAAATTAAAACGAGAAAGTAAGGATATCTTCGGCACGCTGAAGATTTAATACCCTTGTTGACATTTCCCTGTTGCAGATATGTGAATATGGTAAAGCTCGTAAATATTGACTTTGATGAAAATTTCTTGGAAAAAAAATGAGCGAAATATTTTAAAACCTAATTTTTAATAGTGCATCTTAGCTCTAGTTTCAAAAAAGATGGGAATTAACATATTATTGCAGTGCATATCGGGCAGTGCCCGAGCTCAAACTACCAACGTTTTCCAGTGGTTATACCGAATATTCGGATTTCATCGCGATGTTTAAGTCGGTCGTCAACAAGGATACCGAGCTGTCGAATATTGAAAAGTAGCAGGATCTCCACTCGCGTTTGTCTGGCACTGCGTTGGATTCGGCTAAATCATTGCGGTTTTCCAGGGCCAATTATCGTGTGGCTCTGCATATTCTAAAAAAAAGTTTTAATAGTAAACGTCTTATTTTCCAGGCTAACATCAATGAGATTTGTGGGCTAAAGAGGGTAGGTTCTGTGTAAGCTTCAAAACTGCGTGAGTACTCGGACAACGTCCATTCGCATATGCGTTTGAGAATTTGGGCGGTTTTGAACAAATCTCAGGATGCATAATAGTGCATACTCTGGTTCAAAAATTGGACACCCAGGCTTAGACCAAGAAGGAGGATTCCGCAGGCACTGACAAGATACCGAGGTCCCATGTGAACAATTCTCCGCTGGGCAAATCGTTTTATAATATAAACCCCAGCAAATAGATGCTTGTAGCCGAAGCTAATCAAACTGGCTGCAGTTTTTGTGATGCGTATGGGCGCGGTATCTACACATGCAGTAAAATTTGAAATTTGTCTCCATCCTACTACTACTACTACCTCTCTTTCAAGCCAAGGTCTTCAGTCTGGTGTTGTGCTTTTTGGCCACTGGAGTGGTAATGGATAAAAAAATTTCTGGTTCCTCGGTTCTATGTATGGCCTTATTAGACTCATGCTCTGAATTGCACATGGTCCCATTTCGTTTTGCACAGTTAAGGAATATCAGGAATATCAATACGATTATTCAGCCACCTTTGATGCTCTTCTGGCTCCTGCAATTACCGATAGTCAGCCTAGCTTCATCAGCCATACATCAGATTGGAAAATTCCCTCAAACATAAGGTTGGGTGATCTCTCGTTTTTTTTTTATTTGGAGCAAGCCTCTTCTACGAGATATTGTCTGTTGGGCAAATTATGCTTTTGCCAGGATTACCTCTTCTGCAAAAGACTCGTCTTGGCTGGTCGCGACCGGTGGATTAAAGAGACTGTGCAGTACCTCGTTGTTGGCTGCTGGTCTTACTCCTGATAGCGATGCTGATTAGTAGGACGTTCGTCTGGATGATTTGGTTCGGCGTTTTTGGGAAGTTGAAAGCTTGGAAGAGCATTTGGTAAAGGCCAGCAAGGAAGAGTTGGAGTGTGAGCAGCACTTTGCGAATACCTTCCCGCACTTACCCACCGGCGAGTATTCAGTGCGATTGCCTTTGAGCTGCTAGGCGAGTCCTATGGCCAGGCTTATCGTCGATGTCTCAGTCTTAAGCGTAAATTCGGTCGGCATTCGCATCTGAAGGAGCAGAACTCGGCCTTCATTAAGGACTTTCTGGATCTAAATCACATGTCGCGACTTGGTCCAGAGTTGAGTGGCTGTTGTAAATATTAAAATAATTAATTATTATATACATAATTAATATGAGCGTTATGCATTTCCAATTGGATCGGATGCCATCAAGCAGGAGTTTTACGTTGCCGATTTCATATCTGGAGCCAACTCAGTTGCTGAAGCCAGAGCAGTCTTCGGAACGTTCGGCATGTTTCGTTTCCTAGAGTGGTGCTCTTCGAAGAAGCTGATGCTAAAATTCATGGATTTTGCGATGCCAGTGTGGAGACCTATAGACCCCGCATCTACGTGTTGGCCAGAAGTACTCTAGCCACAAGTCGTATCCTTTGCTCCAAGTCTCAAGTTGCACCATTAAACACATTGGCTGTCCCAAAGCTGGAATTATGGGGAGCGAAGCTGTTGGCTAATCTGATGCATGACGTCGACGTCCAGCGCAATCTAAGCTCTGGCTTCATCTGTTAGATGGTCGCCACAATTGGCCAGCGTCTTGTCCTCCTGAAATTCTAACAATTGAATTGAGGAAAAGAGTGCTGATCTTAAAGCCTCCACATGCAGACTTATCTCTTGAATGCAAGCAGACGAACTCTTTTGGCTCCAAGCAGCGTACATTCACCTATGTGAACAAATTCATGAATAAGGCATCATGGACTCACTGTTGCAGACACTCATCACGGCACTCATTCATTCCCCTCGTTCTTCGCACTTTAGTAGACTATAGAAGGCGGCAGTGAAACTGGCCAAGCGGTATTCCTATCGTTCTGTCGGCCGTTCGTTGCTTAATTTTGATGACCTTCGCACTCTTGTTTGCCAAATTACAACCATTGTTAACTCATGCTCATTATTCTCGCTTTCAGAGAACCCAGTAAATCTAGATATCCTCCCGTCTGCTCATCTACTGTTCGGTGGTGCTCCAACAGCCTTCATCGAGCCAGATTTAACAAAAATTAAGTTCAACCGCTTGTATGGATGTTCAGGTGTTCTGAACTCGGTGGCGTGAGGAGTATCTCACCTGCTTCAACAGCGGCCGGAATGGCGTACTCAAGCACAAGCGTTGTGCGTCAATGACAGGTAACCGCTAGGTAGGGTAGTGAATCTGGTTTCTTTGACCTCATCTAAAATCATTAGAAGAGCCATAAACAAGTTGTGTCTGCTGCCGCTTAAAGAGTGTATTGAAAGTCAGGCTTCCAACGGGAGAAGCATGTTGGATTCTGCAGGAATCGCATCGCATTAGCATGATCGTACACAAAGTTTAGCGAAACAGCTGTTCGCTGTAAACAAGGTTGGCAAGGCTCTCTTGCACTTGTCGCAGCTATTTTAAAATGGATATTCTTCTTTATCTCCCCAACTTGTTCTTTCGTTGCTGATCTAAGCGAATCAAAAAAATTGCTCTAAGTCACAGCCAAATAACATATAAACCAATATAATTTTCGATTAATAAACGCATTATAACGTGTTGTTGTTAAGATCCAAATTTGTATTTAATTCTTGGCTCTAGTTTCAAAACAGTTGCTAAAAAACATTAGCAACTCAACAAGATGTGCAACGCATATAAGGATGCATCTCAGACTCCAAATCGTATATAAAAGTTAACGCCGAAACACCCAGCAAAGATCACGCGGCCGGAGCGTGCGTGGAGACAGCGATTTTGAAAACAGCCACCCACTGCAGCGCCAAATAAATGGACCAGCCAGACGAGCCATTGCGACACTTGCGGAAATGCAAGGTCAGCATTATGCCGGCATCGCCGCCGGAGTGCAAAAGTAGAGTAGGTCATAGGAGCTTAGGAAACTATTTTCTTTAGTTAGTCTAAATCTAGTAGCAATAAAGCAAAAGGCTACAACTGGCTCTTGATTCAATTCCATAATGGCGGGATAAACCGAGGAGGTCTAAAGCCTGTTAATAAGGCAGGACCCAGAGCATTGTCCCTATTTACATTATACATCAGCAAAAAACCACGTTGATGTAGCCATTTATTTTTGACCGTCCTTTTGACTATCTCTTTGTTTCTACGCGAGCTAGACTCTCACCTTTATAGCTATCGCCTTCAAACTGTTCATAGGTCAGTCTTTTTGTTGAAGGCTGTACATATGTCGGAACCGGAATCGGACCACTATAGCATATAGCTGTCAAAGGAACGTTCAGTCGAAAAGTAGGTTCTTGTATGGAACATTTTTTTGTTTTTCAAGATATCTTGAGTTTATTCGGCATTTATAAATTTGCAAAGTTCTATAAACATAATGCTGCCATAGAAACGATCGATCAAAAAGAAGCTTTTTGTATAGAAAATTTTTTGTATCCAGATATCTTACCCAAACTCTGTTTTTATTAATTTCAATATGCTACCTACTCATATGGAAAATCTTCTATACATTAAACCCCTATATCATATAGCTGCCAGAGGAACAATCGATCGAAAAATAGTCTCTTGTAAGGAAAACTTTTTTGTTTACCAAGATATGTTACCCAAACTCGGCATTTATTAGTGTCCGTTTGTACTTTACTCATCTGCAAAATCTTATTCGCATAAGACCACAATATCAAAGACTCGTTGTAGGAACGACCGGCCCAAAAGTAAGTTGTTGTAGGGAAATCATTTTTGTTTATAAAGATATCTTACCCAAACTCGGCATTTATTAGTTTTAGTATGCTCCCTACACATATTCAAAAACTTATAAAAATTGGAACACTATATAATTTTTGAGTTTTAGTATGCTCCTTACATATATGCAAATCTTTATCAACCTTGGACCACTATACTTTATAGCTAGCAACGATCAATCGAAAAGTTAGTTTTTTTATGAAAAACTTTTTGTTTATCAAGGTATCTTACTCAAACTCACTATTTATTAATTTTTGCATGCTCCCTACTAGTGTGCAAGAACCTATTAACATCGGACACTTATATCATATAGCAGACATAGGTACCATCGATCCAAAAGTAGTAGTTGTGAGGAAAACTTTGTTGCTTATCAAGATATCTTACCCAAAGCTTAAGAATTTCCCATGTGGCTTAAAACGGTCTGTTGCACTTGTGGTACTACTGAGCTAGGAGTCGACAAGGAAATGTGTCTTTGAGTTGCGAAAATGTGTAGGCGAGGGTCACTGGGGCGACTTTCTATGTCATATAAAGATTCAATCGCCGTGCTGCTGGCTGATAATGGCGACACCGGCAGAGCGTAATCGTGCGTTTTTGAGACTCTGGGTCGTGAAACAGCGTGTGTTGTTACAGGCCATTACTGGCAAATGGTGTAAATAATTAAATTAATACTGGTGTTTGGGCTACAGCTAACCCACAAGAGCAATCGCGCCGGCCTAAGAGCGTATATTAAAAGAGAGCGCAAGAAAAGAGCGAGTAACGAAAATGCATGTGTGCTTAGATCAGCCGCATTGAGTAATGTCTTATCACTCAATGGATCACGCGCTATCACGGTTGAGTTGAGTTGATTTTAGTGGCTCTCTCAACCGCTCGAGCTTTAAGTCCTGTTACTTTAAGTTATCTTACTTTATTGTATTTTGTAATTCTATTGAGCTTTGAAATTGCTAGCTTAGTAACAGCGGAATTTGCAACACATGTTGAAGTCTGTGAGCGTTAGTCTAAGTCACCGGACATATGCTCTGGTCAGATTAATAATTATAATATTTAGGTTAAGTTCAATAAAAGTGAAGTCGTTTTAAATGAACAACACCGCTCGTGAGCTTATGTGAGCAACCGTCTGAGATCGCAACATTCCCAACAATCGTGCAAAAACCTCAAAGCCACCTCGGTTGGTAACCACGTTGCAGGCCGCATCATATCTACTGGCAGTTTGGGGCTCCGCACATGGCGTAAGCGATATCCAACAACTGGATTTGGGTACCATTCCATTTTATAAATATTTGTTTAGCCGGCTTGAGGTCCGGGGTATTATTAAAATCAAAAAAAAATATTTCCGCTGCGCATCGGCAACCGTCTTCAGGGCACTAACCCCAAGAGGCGAAAAACAATTAACATTAAAATAAATTAAATTAAACAGTTAATTAAACATTTAACATACAATATTTTACACGTCTGCGCTTCCTGTCGTGGAGATTGCAAAGCAGCAAAGTTGTTGCTGAGTGCGACGTGGTATCGGATGCCCATGGTGCAACGGTCAGCAAATTCTGGCTGTTAAACGGGCATCGATACCCCATACCCTCGCATGCGCGCGCTGAGTGACCAACGATGGTTGGTCACGAGACGCTGACTCATCGAGCTGCTGGGAGTTCTGCCGGCAACCCAGAGCTTCGACGGATAATTGGCGCCCAACGGTACAAAGTACTCGCGTATATGACTCATAGAAAAGATCTTCAGTCGGTATTCGCATCTTTTAAATAAAAGTGCCGCGTGTGAACAAAACACAAAAAATACAACAAAACAAACAAATACAAAATTATAATTAGTGCAAGGGGCTAAACATAAAATTCGCCGGCGACACTTCAGTCGAATACAAAAAATGCAAAAGATAATACGCCTGGGCAATTATTAGGCAAAACAAGAAGACATCGACGACTCCATCAGCCATTCAACAGCAGCCGCCGCAGCGAGCGTGATTCAGGCTGGGAAAAAACATGTAAGTGAGAAGCTCATTCATGAAAAATAAAGTCGTTTAAATATAGTTCAGGATAGGGGCAATATTATTAAAAATAAAATTTTTAATGTAAACCAAACCAAAGCAACATAAGCGTAACCTTGTCCCCTGCCAGAAAGAACGTATGACATATTTTCATTTTTAACTCACAAAAACTAATTTTGATAATATCCAAACGAAGCTCACGCGCCTTACCAACAAAACAATCATGACACAGAATGCTGTGTCCGCCGCCATCTTGAACAAAGAATTCAGAAAGGACGCTCTTCACACGTTTATCTCCGGGCTTAAAAGTCCCTAAGAAACGTTGTCTTCCCAGCGCAACCTCGCGATCTTCCCTCGGCGTTAGCCTTAGCTCAAGAAGCAGACGCTAGCAACGAACGTGGTATGTTCGCAGCAAGCTTCGCTCGGCACATGGAGGAGAAAGCGCAAAAACCTCCTGGTCAAAAAAACCAGAGGTGGCGCAATAATCCTCAACAAAACCATAATAACGACAATCAGTCCCAAGGGGGCCAGCGGGGTGGCCAAAATCAAACAGGTGCAGGTCCGGCAAGTAGCAAGCAGCGTTACCAACCTCAAAGTCCAAACCCTCAGAGACAGCCCACACCCGAGCCTATGAATATAGACTCGTCATCTCGGTATACGCAACCGACCAGCTACCAACAGGGTGAGCCAGGCAACTCTAAGCGTAGCCAGAAAATAAATTATACTTCACAGGAACCTGCAAGTGACCAAGAATATGAGTCAACGGACAAGCCGATACCACAAAAGTCGATGACGGCCTTTCTGATGCAGAAAGTTGCAATTTTTTAGAGGTCGCTCCCTGCTACCGTTCGTCACGCGAGTAGTAGCAGGGCACACAATCAGGATTCTCGTGGTCACAGGGGCTTCGAAAAACTACATCAAGCCACTTCTCGAGCTGAAACACCTAGTGCCAGTCGAAACCACTTTTCAAGTTAAATCCATACATGGCAGCACTAAAATTAGGCAGAAAGGTCTCATTTACCTATTCCAAGTAAAATCCTATTTCTTTATAATAGATATCATAAAAGATTTTGACGGCATTATAGGCCTCGATCTCCTGAAAAAAGTCAATGCCACCATTGACTTTACTAATAATCAACTCAAAACGAGCTACGGCTCAGAACCCATCCTTTTCGCAAGCTCCCCCAACGTAAATTTTATTCTAATTGACGACGGCGGTGTTCCAGCAGCCGTCGGTGAACCATTTGCAAAACTGATCAAAGAATGGATTAAAGCATTTGCAGACCCTAACGAGGCTCTGCCATATAACATCAATACTATGGCAACGGTTATAACAAACTGGGAACCGGTATATTCAACATTATACCCACAGCCCATGGGCGTCGCGAATGCAGAAGTTAAACAACTTCTAGCTAACGGCATTATTCGGCCCTCAAAGTCTCCCTACAACAACCAGACTTGGATCGTTGACAAAAAGGGAACTGACGAAAATGGTCTCCGAAAAAAGAGATTTGTTAATGATTTCAGGAAACTGAATCAAAACACGATCGATGATAAATACCCCATTTCCACAATTTCGACAATCTTGTCGAATATGGGCAAGGCCCAATATTTCACAACACTGGACTTGAAATCGGGCTTCCATCAGATCGAGCTCGCCGAACAAGACAGGGAGAAACGGCATTTTCCGTCAACAACGGAAAATATGAGTATTTTCCAGAGGGCCATCGATGATGTCTTCAGAGAGAGGATAAGCCAGTCGTACTGCGTCTATGTAGACGACGTAATTATCTTATCTGAAACAAAAGAAGGCCAAAGCTATAAATCAAGTAAATAAACCAATTTATATTGCCCACCAATATAAGCCACAATTCAAATGCAATTGACTTTTTTGAGAATATACAAATATTCTATAGCAGAATAAGATCTACTGTTGAAAATTTCATCAAGATCGGTTAAGAAACACAGAACTTATGAAAGAAAATGTGTTTTGGCTGGCTACGAGTTTGGGGCAGCAAGCGTGAATTGCAAGAATTTCTGTATGCATGTACACACACACTTTGAATTCCATCGGCAGCGTGGCAATTGCGATTCTATTGTTATCTGTGCTGCTATTTTAATCCGTCTTTTCATTAAGACTCAATTATTGGTGAAGCTGTTGATTAGAGGCGGCGGCAAGTAATTCGGTCAGTTGCTGGGTTGAGACTTACCGAGGGAACTATATTTTTAAAAATTTATGTTTGTTACCAATAAAGAAAACGAGCTCGTAGCGCGAGCTGCATTTGCTGTTTGAATAAGAGAGTTCAGGGTATCCATTTGTCGGGAGCTCCCGACTAGAGCCCCTTACTTGTTTATATATTACTTTGATGTATTAATTTGAAGTCCGATATGTGTTGAGCTATCCATGTTTTTGGTTTGGATTTGGTTCTGCCGATGTACACGCTGTTGCAATTATTGTTGTTCTCTCTTTTTAATAATGCTTTAATTACATTCTGTGGGTAGTCATTTCTGATAAAAAGGCATATTGTGTCCGATACGTTGATCATCCTTCTCATACAGCTTAGTGCTGCATTTATTATCATATTTCTTCGGTGGTTTGAGTTAAAGTTAAGTATGCGTAGCGTGGCTATGGGTTTCTTATACCACTTAATTTTGAGTGAATTGTCAAGTCTGCTTACTATAGAATCTAAAATGGAATTTTCCGTCTTTGTCTACTTCCGTTGTGAATTTAATGTGTTTGTAAAAAGAGTTTTTTCGGAATGTTATGTAATTCTGTTTTGCCCGTTACTTCGAAAAGGTCATCTACATATTTCGTCGAAAGTCTTGGTTTTATGTTTAATTTATCAGTAATGTTGTACAACAGTTCTTCCATTATTATGTCTGCGATTACTTGGAAGGCCGGTGATCCCATTGGCATTACTTTTAATTTTATATATTTTGTGTTCGTATTTAAAGTACCAGTTTTCTTGAATGCAAAATTTGACTCTGTCCATAAATAATTGTATATAGTTATTGGTGTGTTCTTCTAATATTGTCCTTTTTGGTTTTATTGTGCCTGTTCCATTGGTATAGTGCCAAACAAGGATATTAGGTCGAACGATACCAATGTTTCGTCTTCGCTAATGTGGGAATTATTGACTAAGTCTTCTCCAACGAGTTTTTATACCCTGAACCCATTGGAAATGGGTAAAAAGGGTATAATGTATTTGTGCAAATGTATGTAACAGGCAGAAGGAAGCATCTCCGACCCCATAAAGTATATATATTCTTGATCAGCATCAATAGCCGAGTCGATTTAGCCATGTCCGTCTGTCTGTCCGTCCGTTTGTCCGTATGTATGAACGCCAGGATCTCAGAACCTATAAAAGCTAGAGGACTGAAATTAGCTGTAGGTCCTCCTAGTGCCAGCGCTGATCGAGTTTGTTTCCGATATTCGATAACTTGTCCCGTTTCAAAGTAAAAATCAATATCGAAATTTTGAGCAAATTGGGTAAATAATAAGAGCTAGAGTCACCAAACTTGATATGTTGCTTCTAGAATAGTATATATGTATATATCAGTATCTTTCATTTTATACCTATCGCCACCTCTCCGCTACCACCACAAAGCTATAAATCAAGTAAATAAACCAATTACCATATGCTGCCCACCAATATAAGCCACAATTTAAATGCAATTGCGAGAATACAAGAATATTTTAAAGTACAATAAGATTTACTGATGTAAATAACATCAATATCGGGTAAGAAACACAAAAGAAAATGTGTTTCGGCTGCCCATGTGTTTGCGGCAGTTAGCGCAAATTGCAAGAATTTTTTATACATGAACACACACACATTCATTCGCGTCTTCTTTGAACTCTATCAACAGCATTGCAATTTCGATCGTATTGTTTTCTGTGTTTTTTTAATTTATTTTTTTTTCTCATCAAGACACAATAATTGGTGTGGCTGTTAGGTAGAGGCGGCGGCAAGTAGTGCGATTAGTTGCGAGTTCAAACCCTGCCAAGGAAACGTGTATTTTTAATTTATCTTTATTACTTAAGCAAACGAGCGCGAGCTGCCTTTGGTGTTGGAAGAAGAGGGTTCAGGGTATCCTCTAGTCAGGAGCTCCCCTCTTATTTGTTTATATTATATTTGGAGTCTACTTAAAAACTTTTTAATATTTTGATAATTAGCCTTAATGGTGTTCCTTATTAATATTTTTTTGGTAGGTCAAGTCAATGAGACATCCACTCGCCCTACAATGCTGCAAATAAGTTGCAAAATGTAAGTATTTTTTGGATTGCTCGCCTCATATCCGTTACGAGTGGTAATAGCGAGTCTTGATGGTTTCAGTTAGTTGCAGGTGAAGATGATGTTGCATCGTCTGCTTCTGAGTTAGCTGCCTTTACATCGTCTGCTTCTGAGTTAGCTGCTTTTACACGGTCGATAGAGACAGTCAGTGTTATGCTTACCATTTAATTCTATTACAAATTCCTTTTCGTTTTGGCTGACAACTAGAAATGGTGGTAAGGTGCTTTGAGCGGCGCTTTGACTGTGTCATCACGTAGGAAATGTTTCAAGATCCTGTTGCATGAATATTTTGGTAGAAGAGTGGTGTGATGTATTAACAGGCTTCAACTGGGACATGGTTGAAAATAGGCACTTGATGAATTCACTTTCTAAGTAGTACAAAAGGTATGCTGGCGATCCAGTTGGAATCAATGTCATATTTGATGGTGGTTTTCAGCGTCCTGTGCATTCTTTCTGCCGTTGCCGTTGTTCGTAGATGCTTGAATCCCGTCAACTGTGTAAGCTTCTTAAACAATTAAGACACAATTAAGACAATTAACTCTTTTTTGATTGCTTTGGTGTCGTTTTGTCTGGGTTCTGCTAAAAAGCAAATGTAAGCGGCCTATGGTCGGTTAGTACTGTGCAGCTGCGCCTTTCGAGAATATGTGAAAAGTACTTGACGGACAGAAAAATTGCCAGCAACTTACGATCGTTAGTACTTTGCTTTTTCTGCGATTCAGATATTCGTCTAGAGAAGCAACCGAGTGACTTGCGGGGTCCAATTCGCAACTCACTCAAGGCTTCGCCAACGAAGAAGTTGCTCGCGTCTACGTGCAGTACCAGCTTAGTTTTTGCGGAAGGCTGCGCTAATGTTGTCACGCGTGCCAAAAAGGTCTCGAACATCTGGTCTGCTTCGGCGCTCCACACTTATGGCGCATTTTCTTTCTTTTTATTGCCTATGATTAGCTTTTGCAGTTGTCTTTGCTTAAAATCTGCATTAGGTAAGCATCGTCTGTACACATTCAGCATCGCTAATTGCTCATTTTTTAGGGATCAGCCGACGCACTTTTGATACCACGGGCTGGTCCTTTATGAATATGTTATGCTGTACTAACGTCTTTACATCGTATGCAGCGTTCTTGCAGGGCATGGTCAAGTCACTGTATTCGCGTAGAAGTAATTCGAAATATTCGCTGTTTACACGAGAAACAGTGTGTAGTTTTTTTTATTCTACACTGTAGGTTGTGCCCCTTATATACAGATTTCTGCGTGCGAAGCGACCACTTGGTGATACTTTGTGCTGTCAGTAGATACACCTGATACTGCGAACTGTAACTACATCTGTAGCCTAAGCCTGGGATATGCCTTGTGCGTAATGCCAGCGGCTGTGCTCCCTTGGTCGGCTTGCTGCTCCACTTTTTTGTGAGCTTGCAGTAATGAATTCAATTTCACAATCCTTGGCAACTTGTATGTATGTTGTGCAACCAATTTTAATAATTGATTAGTAGCAGGTTGAATGTTTTACTGAAACTTTTGCGCTAATTCAAACTTCAGGGTCTCCAATGTAGGACATTACTTGAATATCTTATTTATTACAATAAAGTGTTACAATTATTCAAGTGATTACACAATTCCAACGACTATCTCGAGAAAGACGCTTATGGAACAGCGGTCTGATCCAATTCCGTACAAGTTGGCGACTTCGCTCTAATTTATCGATTATAGATTATCGATGTCGATTAACGATTAACGAAGTCAGCACTATTTATTATTTTTTCTAAATTTTTTGAAATGTTAATTGAATTGAATAATGAATTGATATTGTCGATCGATGTGTTGTACATTGAACTGTAATCAATCTGATCAACCTGATCTGCAGTCTTACATTTGAGTTGTAATCTGCTCTGTGGATAAAAAGAGTTGAAGCGGAGATGATGTGCATTTGCACTGGGAAGGAAGATTGTCCGAATAATTATTTTTAATGCTCGGGGAGGACTCAAACTCGAACATTGGCGCCCGAGAAGGGACCCGAGGATAAGGTCTAAATCCTGAAGAAGCTCAGCATTAAAGCTAACTGAAATTACGCTTAATTAACCAAGGGAATAAAGAAGTTTCAAGTGATTGTCAAAAGATTGGTAGATCGGCCTTAAGGGTGTATGCAAATTTATCACATGTGGTATTGGCAAAACAGTGCGTCATGCAAGTGTACATTAACATTTGCGTGCACTTTCGCTTTAACTGCAGCCAGATCTTTAAACAAATGCGCTATTCGATGTTCTTATCAGGGCGCTAAAAGTAGCGGTGATTTACGTACGCTGAGCATTATTTGGCTCTCATAAGGTACAGCAGCTAGGGAATTTAAATTACTAGTGATTTGCCTCTTTGGAGGGCAAGAGAATATAAGAGCATTGTTTACGGCAATGCCGGGCAAGCCGCATTATATGTGAAGTTTGAACTAACACTTAGTTAAAACATTATCCATTCGTAGTAGGATCCAAGCATTGGGAAAATTATTATAACACTTTGGTGCTAATTAGTCGTTGGCGCAATGGCTACAAAAAAGTGTAAAGAGAATGAAAGTTTTACGGCACGCGTCAGTTTAGTGAATTCCGAATTACCGGTGCTGACTGGTACGTCAGAAATTCAACCTTGCACAGAGACCTCAAAATGGAGACCATAGACAGCCAAGTCGGAGCATTCGCCAACCAGTACAACGAACGCTTGCAGCGACACTGCAACCGGGTAGCAAGAGACCTCGCTGGGAGGTGTGTAGTCAGGAGGCTCAAGAGAAGATCGTTCAAGGACCTCCTCCAACCAAGACATAGGAGACGCCCTAGAGTCCCCCGACTACCTACCTGACGATGCAGCCTTATTCAAAAAAGCCGCCTTTGACGTTCGTCCACGATGAAGCCTGAGGACTCAACCAGGCTTGGCGAAATAGCCAACTGTGTTGTAATGAAAATGTATGTATTTTTGATCCAATACAAAAAACAAAAAAAAACACAAAATTATATTGCGAAACATAATGCTCCAATGACACCTGCAGAGTGGGATACACGGATAAGCCCAATTAAAGCAAATTAGAGCCAGTTTAGTGTCATTCAAGCCAAAATTGAACAGGAGAGGGATGATGCCAGGGAATATAACAGTCGCCAATCAATCGAAGAGCTTTCTTGCGAAATAATGGCTAAAATACTACTCGACCTACTAGTACTTAGAAATGATATATTGAACAGCACACAGGTGTTTCGGGAGCCGAATCTTCCGAAATTAGTCTGACGCTGAGCTTGTCGAAGCTAATAAATTTACGATCCGCTGTAGGTATCGTTTCCTTTTGGAACCATTGACTGTTTGGAATTATCGGGTGTTAACTACTATCGTTCCCTACGTTTACTGCAAGACCGTTATGAAAACAAGGCAATTATTGTCCAATCTCACCCAAATGAGCTGTTTAATCTGAAATGTGCCAAGCGTGCAGACTTGTAGACTTTGAAAGTAATTGTAGACGGTATAAACTCTCAGATAGCTGCCCTTAAATCTCTTGGCACCGAGCAAGACATTTTCGACGCGCTAGTATTTCATTGAATTCACAGTAAACTTTATGATGAGACACTCGATAAGTGGGAAAACGAATGGATTTTCAAAAATTTACCTTCGTGGCTATTGTTATCGCAATTCTTTACAAATAGATGAATGAACTTGGCTAACCGAGAAGTTCGGCGAAACAATGGTTCTCGACCCAATGGCCAAAACGTATTAACGAAAGTTAGCTTTGCTGTAGGAAGCAGCAACAATTGCAAATCGTGCTAAATTTGTGCTAGCGCACATGGGTTACAGGCGTGCGCGAAATTTAAAGAATTAAAAACCTTGCAGCGTTATCAGAAGGTTAAAAGACGTGCGCTATGGCATATATGTTTTAGTAAGCGGCATCATGAATTGCTTCATCATAATGTCTCGGATAGCGTACGAGGCGGTGTGCATAATGGCCAATCACAACAAGGAAACAGTTCTTTACATAGCGCACTATTACAAAGTCATCTGTAAGTCTCCTAGAGACCGCCGTGGTTTTGATACAAGGTAACGATGGAATTTAGTAGTCAAATTAGCTTTCTTACTTCGAATTAGTTTCGACATTGAATCTAGAAATGTGTGAATCAAGTATGCGACTCAGTGGGATCAGCAATGCAACATTTCAGATTAATGGTTAGGTGAATGCCACTCTCAAATCTAGAAAGATCAAGTTTGCAGCTACGGATAATTTTTTGTGTTAGCCGAAATTACACAATATAATCCGACAAGTTCCTCTCTAGGTTTAAATTGGCAACAACCTAAAAGAGTAACACTTACGGATCAGACATTTGACTCCCCTCAAAAAATTGATCATATTTCGTCGAAAGTCTTGGTTTTATTGTTAATTTATCAGTAATGTTGTTCAGTTCTTCCGGTTCTTCCGTTATTATGTCTGCGATTACTTGGAAGGCCGGTGATCCCATTGGCATTACTTTTAATTATATATATTTTGTGTTCGTATTTAAAGTACCATTTTTCTTGAATGCAAAATTTGACTCTGTCCATAAATAATTGTATATAGTTATTGGTGTGTTCTTCTAATATTGTCCTTTTTGGTTTTATTGTGCCTGTTCCATTGGTATAGTGCCAAACAAGGATATTAGGTCGAACGATACCAATGTTTCGTCTTCGCTTATGTGGGAATTATTGACTTAGTCTTCTCCCTGAGCCCATTGGAAATGGGTAAAAAGGGTATAATGTATTTGTGCAAATGTATATAAGTATATATATTCTTGATCAGCATCAATAGCCGAGTCGATCTAGCCATGTCTGTCTGTCTGTCCGTCCGTTTGTCCGTATGTATGAACGCCAGGATCTCAGAACCTATAAAAGCTAGAGGACTGAAATTAGCTGTAGGTCCTCCTAGTGCCAGCGCTGATCGAGTTTGTTTCCGATATTCGATAACTTGTCCCGTTTCAAAGTAAAAATCGATATCGAAATTTTGAGCAAATTGGGTAAATAATAAGAGCTAGAGACACCAAACTTGATATGTTGCTTCTAGAATAGTATATATGTATATATCAGTATCTTTCATTTTATACCTATCGCCACCTCCCCGCTACCACCACAAAGCTATAAATCAAGTAAATAAACCAATTACCATATGCTGCCCACCAATATAAGCCACAATTTAAATGCAATTGCGAGAATACAAGAATATTTTAAAGTACAATAAGATTTACTGATGTAAATAACATCAAGATCGGGTAAGAAACACAAAAGAAAATGTGTTTCGGCTGCCCATGTGTTTGCGGCAGTTAGCGCAAATTGCAAGAATTTTTTATACATGAACACACACACATTCATTCGCGTCTTCTTTGAACTCTATCAACAGCATTGCAATTTCGATCGTATTGTTTTCTGTGTTTTTTTAATTTATTTTTTTTTCTCATCAAGACACAATAATTGGTGTGGCTGTTAGGTAGAGGCGGCGGCAAGTAGTGCGATTAGTTGCGAGTTCAAACCCTGCCAAGGAAACGTGTATTTTTAATTTATCTTTATTACTTAAGCAAACGAGCGCGAGCTGCCTTTGGTGTTGGAAGAAGAGGGTTCAGGGTATCCTCTAGTCAGGAGCTCCCCTCTTATTTGTTTATATTATATTTGGAGTCTACTTAAAAATTTTTTAATATTTTGATAATTAGCCTTAATGGTGTTCCTTATTAATATATTTTTGGTAGGTCAAGTCAATGAGACATCCACTCGCCCTACAATGCTGCAAATAAGTTGCAAAATGTAAGTATTTTTTGGATTGCTCGCCTCATATCCGTTACGAGTGGTAATAGCGAGTCTTGATGGTTTCAGTTAGTTGCAGGTGAAGATGATGTTGCATCGTCTGCTTCTGAGTTAGCTGCCTTTACATCGTCTGCTTCTGAGTTAGCTGCTTTTACACGGTCGATAGAGACAGTCAGTGTTATGCTTACCATTTAATTCTATTACAAATTCCTTTTCGTTTTGGCTGACAACTAGAAATGGTGGTAAGGTGCTTTGAGCGGCGCTTTGACTGTGTCATCACGTAGGAAATGTTTCAAGATCCTGTTGCATGAATATTTTGGTAGAAGAGTGGTGTGATGTATTAACAGGCTTCAACTGGGACATGGTTGAAAATAGGCACTTGATGAATTCACTTTCTAAGTAGTACAAAAGGTATGCTGGCGATCCAGTTGGAATCAATGTCATATTTGATGGTGGTTTTCAGCGTCCTGTGCATTCTTTCTGCCGTTGCCGTTGTTCGTAGATGCTTGAATCCCGTCAACTGTGTAAGCTTCTTAAACAATTAAGACACAATTAAGACAATTAACTCTTTTTTGATTGCTTTGGTGTCGTTTTCTCTGGGTTCTGCTAAAAAGCAAATGTAAGCGGCCTATGGTCGGATAGTACTGTGCAGCTGCGCCTTTCGAGAATATGTGAAAAGTACTTGACGGACAGAAAAATTGCCAGCAACTTACGATCGTTAGTACTTTGCTTTTTCTGCGATTCAGATATTCGTCTAGAGAAGCAACCGAGTGACTTGCGGGGTCCAATTCGCAACTCACTCAAGGCTTCGCCAACGAAGAAGTTGCTCGCGTCTACGTGCAGTACCAGCTTAGTTTTTGCGGAAGGCTGCGCTAATGTTGTCACGCGTGCCAAAAAGGTCTCGAACATCTGGTCTGCTTCGGCGCTCCACACTTATGGCGCATTTTCTTTCTTTTCATTGCCTATGATTAGCTTTTGCAGTTGTCTTTGCTTAAAATCTGCATTAGGTAAGCATCGTCTGTACACATTCAGCATCGCTAATTGCTCATTTTTTAGGGATCAGCCGACGCACTTTTGATACCACGGGCTGGTCCTTTATGAATATGTTATGCTGTACTAACGTCTTTACATCGTATGCAGCGTTCTTGCAGGGCATGGTCAAGTCACTGTATTCGCGTAGAAGTAATTCGAAATATTCGCTGTTTACACGAGAAACAGTGTGTAGTTTTGTTTATTCTACACTGTAGGTTGTGCCCCTTATATACAGATTTCTGCGTGCGTTTTTCTTCGTCGCCGTCAATAATAGATACGATAGCTCGAACACTATTTGGAAGATGCTCCAATCAAGCAAGACATTTTCGACGCGCTAGTATTTTATTGAATTCACAGTAAACTTTATGATGAGACACTCGATAAGTGGGAAAACGAATGGATTTTCAAAAATTTACCTTCGTGGCTATTGTTATCGCAATTCTTTACAAATAGATGAATGAACTTGGCTAACCGAGAAGTTCGGCGAAACAATGGTTCTCGACCCAATGGCCAAAACGTATTAACGAAAGTTAGCTTAGCTGTAGGAAGCAGCAACAATTGCAAATCGTGCTAAATTTGTGCTAGCGCACATGGGTTACAGGCGTGCGCGAAATTTAAAGAATTAAACCCCTTGCAGCGTTATCAGAAGGTTAAAAGACGTGCGCTATGGCTAATATGTTTTAGTAAGCGGCATCATGAATTGCTTCATCATTATGTCTCGGATAGCGTACGAGACGGTGTGCATAATGGCCAATCACAACAAGGAAACAGTTCTTTACATAGCGCACTATTACAAAGTCATCTATCTGTAAGTCTCCTAGAGACCGCCGTGGTTTTGATACAAGGTAACGATGGAATTTAGTAGTCAAATTAGCTTTCTTACTTCGAATTAGTTTCGACATTGAATCTAGAAATGTGTGAATCAAGTATGCGACTCAGTGGGATCAGCAATGCAACATTTCAGATTAATGGTTAGGTGAATGCCACTCTCAAATCTAGAAAGATCAAGTTTGCAGCTACGGATAATTTTTTGTGTTAGCCGAAATTACACAATATAATCCGACAAGTTCCCCTCTAGGTTTAAATTGGCAACAACCTAAAAGAGTAACATTTACGGATCAGACAATTGACTCCCCTCAAAGAATTGATATGCTATTGGGAGTTTCTTTATTCATCAAGCTGATTGTTACAGGCCAAATTAAATTTGGACAAAAATTGCCTACCCTAAAGAAATCGCTATTAGGCTGGGTAGTCGTGGGCGGTTTTGGAGATGTGAGGAAATACCACAGCCAGTTAAGAAATTCACTGAAGAAGAAAAGCAATGCGGAAACAGTATCGTTTCTAATGCTAGATAACCAAAGTGACCAACGTATGTAGCACTTCCTTTTAAAAGCTCCAGGAAAGTACTAGGGGATACATACCAGATTACCCTTACTAGATTTTAAAATTAAGAAAATGAGTTGAATCGCAATCCCTCTCTAAAGAAACAGTATTCCCAATTTATTGAAGAATAGAAAAATTTGTTCCATTTGGAAATAGTAGAGCCCGCTAGGGAAAAGGACATTTGGTTCTCTATGTCCCATCATCCTGTGCTCAGGTCGGAAAGTTTGACTACCAAATTGCGCGTCGCATTTGAAACTTTTGCAGGTCTAAGAATTGCGTTTCACTAAACGATACTATGCTTGTTGGGCCGACCTTGCAGCCCGATCTTTTTGAGACGATGGCTAGATTTCGCCTTTATAGGTTCGCCCTAACAGCAGATATATCCAAGATGTATTGGCATGTTTTAGTAACAGATTCTCATGGCAACTTTTAGTGCATATTGTGGTGTCTAAAAACTGTCACTTATGGAACAAATTCTGCTCCATTCCAAACAATGCGATAGGAATTTTTTTGTTCTATTTAGTAGAAGGATATAGGGAACATTATCCACTGGCAGTGGAAGCGATTAGACGTAGCTTTTCATTCTCCTCATTGAAGAGAACAGACGTGTTTTTTTTTGTGCTCTCCGTTTTGTTTAGATTTTGTTAAAACACCGGCGTTTTGATATTTATATTTAAAATATTTCCATAATTCTATTTGCCTTCTCGACATTTTATTTTATTTTATCGCGAGTGCATGCTTGTGGCCTGTGCATTTGGTCATATAAATATTGTTACTTCTAAATTTGTGTTCTTGTGCATTTTTGTTTGTGCGCTTGCGCTATTAGCTCTGTGGGTAAGCTCTTGTTGTTGTTTGCTGTTTATGTTTAACTGCACATCGCCTCTCTTGGTGTGCAAGATTTCGTGAGCCTGCAAGCAATCTATAAATATACTACTCTCTCGCACTCTCACGCTCTCTCACCATTTTTCAACTTGTGCTCTAATCGTTTTCTATTTTCTGCCGCTTGTTGGTGTTCTATGCTCTAGTAATCTAAATAACTCTCTTCTAACATTTGGCTACGTTATTACAGTAGAGATTATAATGGACCATAAAATTGTCTACTTTAAAAAAAACTTGCCAAATGCAAATTACGGCAAGTCAATCCAGCATACATTGTTGGCTGTGTGATAATGCCCTGAATACCCAATTTAATAGCCTAAGCCTGTTGGATGAGTCCCCAGGGCCTAAAAAGCCCTCTTACACACAGCAGCTCATCCCGTTTGTAACTCCGGTAGCTGTGAGGTCTGCTGTGGACACTGGTTCTGTCCCGAAATGTGTAACATCGGCACGAGAAAAACTAGTCGAATTATCCGTGTCGTCCGCTGTCGTAGAAGTTCCGAAAGGGTGACAGCAACAATTAAATGTATAGCAGCCGCTAGAAGGCTCGTCGTTCCGGACTACCGGCTGTTTTAGGTACCACAGTACCACAGTAGTACTGGCTAAGAGAGTATGAGAGGATTAGAGGAATCGCTCGTGACTCACATGCGGACATACGAGCGAAAATTATTAAGAATGGAGCGCTTAAGCTAAATGAACCCCAGAGCACATCAAGTCACATCGGCCTGACACAGCCTAGTAGTAGCTGGGCATTAACAACAAGTAGTACTACACATGCTACTAGTACTATCACGCTATCAAAGCCAAGTAGTGTATCCATTTACACTGTAGCAACATCTGCTGCTGGGAGTGTCTGCTCTGCGCAAGAGCACCCAACATGTTGCCCATTCCAGATGCCACTCATGTCTGTTCGAAGGAAGCAGACAGAAAAAGATAAAGCAT
Source organism: Drosophila montana (assembly GCF_035044405.1). Taxonomy (NCBI): domain Eukaryota; kingdom Metazoa; phylum Arthropoda; class Insecta; order Diptera; family Drosophilidae; genus Drosophila; species Drosophila montana. Next base: position 46,738 of record NW_026996949.1, read on the forward strand.
CAAAAACAACTAAAAAAAAGCTAAACTAACACCTATTAATATAATAAGTGGTCGGCCAGATGCAGCCCCTACTTCTGACTCTGCGGCTGGTTCACTTCGCAATAACCGATATGCAACCCTAGCTAAGGAAGCTGACAACGTCATGGAACTGGATTCCTTATCAGATAGAGCAGAGAACAGCCCCTCAACCAGCGCCAATAGTCAATCTGACCGCACGAATCAAAATAAGTCGTCTCCTAAGCCTCCAGCAATCTGTGTGCCCCAAGTTAACAAACTTCACGAGTTGGAGCGGGCACTCAACGCTGTTGTAACAGACAAGGAATGCGACGTGCGAACATCGAAGTTCGGAGTCACGCGTATCTACACTGCCAATGCCTTAAGCGTTTCGATCAGTTGTTAGAACGCTAACACAACTAAACTGTGCAACACTCACACCACCAGCTGCATGATGACAAACCTTATAGACTGGTACTAAGGGAAATTCACGCCAATGTCCCAACAGATCTTATAGCATGCACATTCTCGGAGAAAGGATTCACAGTCCTTTACATATATTGCCCAAGAAATCCGGACTGGCACCACATCCCGACCAACGAGGAGGACGATGAGCAAGTAAATAACGCGAAGATTAGGCAAAATATGTTTTACGTTTATATCAAACGTACCTCAAATGTAGCCGAAGCAGTTAAAATAACCCATATAGGAAATCACAGGATTACAGTAAAGAAAGCAGGTCGCAATAACGAGTTGGTGCAATGTATTAAATATTTCAAAAAATAAGCCAGTCTGTGGCAAGTGCGCAGGCGATCACCGTACCGACTCCGCATCTTGTGAGTTGAGGTTGAGTGACAGCAACACATGTGCTAACGTTGCCCGGCTATGAAATTTACCATGCTCAACACCTTAGTGGTAACTGCAGAGGTGGAGCCGCGGTCATTGTGCGTTCTTTTGTTCGTCATTGTCAGAATAAGCCCATATCGCGCACGCATGTCCATATTGCTAATGTGAACGTGCACACAAACTGTGGAAACATCACAATTGCTTCCATATATCTTCAACCTCAGGAACCATGGACCAAGGCGAACTTTGAATATATCTTGATTACTTTGGGCAGCAAATTCATTGCAGTGGAAGATTTAAACGCTAAGCATTCATGGTAGGGCAACGTAAGCACGTGTACTCGAAGAAAACGCTTACAGGAAGCCATAGCCAGCTGCTCATGCCAAGTCCTGGCCACAGGCAACCCAACTTTTTATTCATATAACACCCAGCTCACCCCGTCTGCGCTGGACTTTTTCATAACAAACGGGATTGCTTGGGATAGGCTCACAGTTCAATCGCTATATGAACCTAGGATCACTTGCCCCTACTGGCAATAATGCATCACACACCTCAATTCAAGTCTGGTAGGCAACGACTCCTCCCACCTGGATCCTCTGTTGAAACGTTTAGAGCTGACCTGGACAGAAGAATAAATCTCAACATGGACTTAAGCGTTCCGGAGGACATTGAGGACGCAATCTCCGTGTTCATGGAAAATATAAGGCAAGCAGCAATTTGCGCTTCGCCTAAGACGGTGCAACACCCATATCAACGAAGGGAAGTGCAGCTGCCGACAACAGTTAGTGCTCTGCTTTGCTTAAAGAGGAGAGTCAGAAGGGAATATGCCAGAACGGGTGATGAACGTGTTCATCGAATCTACAAAAGGCTTGCCAACCGTCTTCAAAAGGTCCTAAATAGGTACAAGCAGTCTCAAATCGATCGACTTCTGGACGACGCAGGAACAGATGCATCCACAAACTATTCGCTCTGGAAACTGACAAGCCGCTTTAAGAGACAAGCTATCCCGAAGGCTCCAATCAAGGATCCATCAGATGGCTGGTGCTATAAGAGTCAGCAGAAAGCCGAAACCTTCGAAAATAGTCTGGAGAGCCGGTTTATGCCAATTAACCTTACATCCGAATGCAGAAAAAAAAGGTCAAGGAATCGCTGGAATTCCCATTCCAAATGTCTCTGCCCACTTACCCAGTTACTCTGCCAGATAATGTTGCAGATCCCCAGGCGAGGACCTGTTGGACAATAGGACTATAAAACTTCATTCTACTAGAGCGCTGCTCTTCATAGTTCTTTTGTTCAACAGCATTCTACGATTAGCATTCTAGGCCAGAGAAGCAGCTCACAGACGTAGACGCGTACAGACCAATCAGTCTCCCCCCTGCCCTTGCGAAGATGTTGGAAAGGGTTATTCTCAACCGGATCTTGCAGCTCACAAGCGTGAGACAGGCGATTCCAACGTGGCAGTTTGGCTTTCGAAAACGTCAAGGAACCCCGGAGCAACTAAACCGAGTGGTCAATTTTGCACTGGAAGCAGTGGAGGACAAAGAAAAAATGGACTTCTCAGCAAATTAGAGAGCCTCTTAACGCCACAATTGTTCCAGTTATTGAGTAGCTTCTTGAAGGATAGAAAATTTTGTGTAGTCGTCGATGGTGAGAAGTCGACAAATCGACCCATTTGCGCCAGAGGCAGTGTCTTCGGTCCCACTCTCTACACAATATACACAGCTGACATGCCAACAACCAGCTCGGTTACAGCAGTGGACAGGGAGGATGTCCTTATTTCCACGTATGCAGATGACACCGCTGTGCTGACCAGGAGTCCTCTAATAGGCACTGCCACAGAGGCGTTACAAGAATATCTGGGTAGCTTCGAAACATGGGCCTTAGAATGGAATATCAGCATCAATAGTAGAAAATGCGCAAATGTCACATTTGCTACTAGGAGAGAGTCCTGTCCAGGGGTAATGTTGCTCGGCTTCACTTTAAAGCATGAACCCGCATACAAATACCTCTGAGTCATTTTGGACAGAAAGCTCGCGTTCAGCAGACATGTCACGATGGTTCATCAAACAGTTTTGTCTAAAGCTACAAAGATGACATGGCTAGCTTCTGCTAAAAACAAGCTTTCGCTTAAAAACAAAGTAAGGATTTACAAATCAATACTGACTCCTGACCTAACAGGGTCCTATAAGACATGTCTCTTTAATAAAATATAATAAATAATCTGCATAATATAAAAATAAAACTTTTCGCTTTATAGCCTTATACACCCTAGACTAATTAGTAGTAAGTCTCGTTAAATGTTTTCCCCCATATATAACTAGCTTAAGCTGCCATATTAGCCGGCTAAAGCCGGACATCTCAGACTCTACAATTTTTACCTCCAAATACACCACTCGCAGATGTGATCGAGCTTCCCGTATTGGACGAAGAGTACTCATAGCTGCAAAGTCTGCTCTTTCATCGGAACGCATTGAATTTCCCATCTTAGAGATTGAGTTGGTGGCTGTAAGAGTTGTATTTGTCAGTTTTTCTATCTTTCTTTCATATTCATATATACGCCCTCTATCTAACTTGTCCATTTATCAAACCCATATGATTACTATTAAATCTATTTCCTCCCTACTTTCTGATAGGGACCTTTAAGTAGTTCTTGGGGACTTTAATCTCCTAGATGTTGATTGGTCATAGCCAGCATGCTCAGACTTTCTGTTGCCGTCATCGTCAAACGAATTTATTGATGGTCCACATGATATGTCCTTTCGGCAGGTTAATCGTGTGCGCAATTCAAGAAACAGATCTCTTGATCTTATTTTCGTCTTGCATTCGATCGCCAGTGTTGTGTACGGACTAATCCGGTTACTCTTCCTGAAGACCCTTTCCATCCAACTCTGGATGTGGTCATTGATCTACCAGGCCGAGTCCCTATCAAGGAACCGGAATTAGCTTTCCGAAAAGCTGATTTTCATAAACTGAATGATCTTATCCTGCAAGTCGACTGGTCCCAACTGTAGAATTGTGCAGACATTGATGTTGCCATTAAATTATTTTATGATACCTTGTACTCGTTTAAAAAATAGGGAAGTCGCTCTGATTTCTCCCGTTATGCAGTTGCCCGATAACATTTTTCTACTCAAAATTCCATCTGCTATAAGGATTACCTTTGCCGTTGTCGCCTCAAATTCTCACCTAATCCTAAGCAATTTTAAAACTTTGTCAATTCTAAACGAAAGACATCTATTTTACCTTCTCGGTTAAGTTTGCAGATGAGAGCGCGAATACTGATCCAGGCATAGCCGATCTGTTCGCAAACTTTTTTCAAACTACCTACTCCTCCTCTAGGTATAATAAAAATCAGCCTTATCCTTATCAGCTACAGAGGTCAAACTGCATCTTAAATCCCATTAATACGGAAAGCTTGCTTCTCAGTGACCCTAACACTATCAAGCCGGTATACTCACCGCGCCCTGATGGTGTTCCTGCTTGTGTGCTCAGGTACTGTGCTGCAGCATTATATAAACCTGTGTTAAAACTTTTTGAGTTGTCCGTTAACACTTCATCTTTTCCGACCATTTGGAAGGAATCATACATTATCCCTCTCCATAAGAAAAATAATAAGTCCGATGTCGAAAACTATAGAGGTATTTCCAAATTATCCGCTATACCTAAAGCTTTTGTGAGAATCAGAACATCTCAACTGCAACATTTATGTATTTCTATTATTTCACCTTCCCAGCATGGATTCGTGAAGCGCAGATCTACAAATACTAACCTTCTTGAGTTTACTTCGCTTGTAATTGATGGGGTTTAGAACAGAATGCAGACTGACGTCATCTACACTGATTTCTCGGCTTCTCAGTCAATCTCTTGAACTGGATTTCAGAGTATTTGCGTAACAGAACCCAAAAAAAAAAAAAGTACTCACTCTCGAGTACTAATGTATGCTAACGATGTGAAGCTATGCCTTGCATATAGAGATATGGCATCATGTTGTTCCTTACAAGCTGACATTGATGCGCTTCAGGCTTGGTGTCCTGCCAACTTCTTAAACTTAAACTGCTCCAAATGTAAGGTATTGACTTTCTACGGAAGCCCTCCTCAATTGGTTTCTTACATCCTTGATAGCTTACCGTTCGAGCGTGTTAATAGTACTTCCAATCAAGTTAATGATCTAGATGATCTAAACTTAAATTCGACTCTCATGCTAAGACCGTGGTCAATAAGGCCAGAATTGTTTTGGGTTTCATCAAGCGATGGTCGAAGGAGTTTGACGATCATTACACGACAAAAACCCTTTATATATCTTTGGTACGACCAATACTTGAGTATGCCTCACCCCAGTACTCTACCCATCAAGACAAAATTGAATCCGTTCAGAAACAATTCTTGTTTTTTGCCCTTCGTGGTTTAAATTGGGATCCCCATGTGCGGTTACCGGCATACTCCAGCAGACCTCTGATGATTAACCTTCCTTCCTTAACTAATCGTAGAACCATGCTGGGTGTAATATTTATCCATAAATTAATTACCGGTGAAATTCACTCTTCTGTGTTGACTAGCCAATTAAATTTCTCTATCCCTACTAGACTAACACGTCATTTTACACCCTTATCGCTTTCATTTTGCTCAACTAATTATGCCTTGCATGAACCGTTCAGGGTTCTCTGTGATGACTAATACAAGCATTACAGAGTATTCTGCTCAGAGTCTTCTCTTCCTCTTTTAAAGTCTTCTATTCTAAACTATTTAGCAAGTAGATAGTCATAGTTTTATTTGTAATTGTATTTGTACATATAGTCGTAGTTTGTTTTCGTTGTTTACTCTGCAATTCGTGTCGTACGTTACACGACTGCGCCCCTCGGCCGGTTGGGTGGATAAAAAAAAAAGGGTAGCCCCCAATATTTGTTTGACAAATTTTTTTTGTTTGTTCTTCTAGCTCTTGTAGTAGCTATATTCTCTACATGGAATTCTAGCGTTTTAAACTCCCTATCGAAAGTTATATTGCTTTCAAACTCTTTTTTGAAAAACAATATTCCTTTCTCTATTCCACCCCAAAACAATACTATTTTTCTTCTTCTTAATCCAAACCTTTTACTATAGTTATCTCTAATGTCTACCTGCGTTTCGCTTTGTTTAGCTCCTCTACCTGACTATCGAACTCATTTGCCCTTTTATCTATTGTCTCTGATCTTACCATTGTTCTGTCTAGGCTCATTGTTACTTCTGGCACTTTGCTTTTTTGGCTATCTATGGCTTTCGACACTGTGAAAATTAAGTGTAATACATAAAAATGTATTTCTTTTTTTTTTGCATAAATAAAAAACTATTTTTCTAATTTTAATTTTTAACTTTCAAGTGGACTGTATAAAAAATACTTAATAGATATATTATATATATAATAACGTAGTTATAAGTTTGAATAAAGACTTTATTTCACGAGAGTGAATTTTTATCATGTCAAAATGCTGTTGTTGTGAATATGTCACTCCTCCCCACTAAAAATAAAGCGTGTCCTCACGCGTGTAGGGTATATGAAAAAGGTAAGTATAATAAAAAATATTCTTTAAATGCTAGGATACAATTTTGGTAATATATTTAAATTTTCTTGTTCATTTTCAATTTCAAGTTCAACTGGGAGTTGTGCAGGTGGCTGATCAATAACATTTACTTTCTTAATAAATATTTGTTTGGATATATTTGTAAACTTATATGCTAGATACATTATTATGATTAATATGATGATTACAAATACTGTAATTATTATAATTTGGAATGTTTTCATTTCTTTAATATTTTCGAAAATGATTTCTTTTGTTTGAATGTACGAAAATGGCTTTAATTTAGTACTATAATTTCTTAAGTATATACTCTGTGTGTAGTCTGAGTTCAAATTGCTTATAGATATCTCATTAAGTATTGCTGAGCAATTATGAATTTTTATTATGTTATTTCCCTCAATTAAGATAACATTTTTCATACAGTTTTGATTCAATTTGATTTTGGGTAAGTTTCATGCTATAAGTATATTTGGTTCGATATAGTTAGTTTGTGTTATTAGATGTGTTTTTGAAAATCTGCAACTAATGTTAGTTTGTTTTATTATACCTAATATGCATTGGTTAATAGTTAATTTTTTCTTGTCCTTGTTGTATAAATTATTATTATGTGAGTAGTATTTGATTTGTGTTTAGTCTTGTAAAATATTTTTATCATCGTCCGGGTAGGGTAGAATTTCGTATAATGGGGTTTTATTTATTTCTCTAGGAATGTGTGAAATAATCAATATTTCATTCGTATCTGATCTAAGCCAAGTAGATGTTTTTATGTTAAGTAGCTTTTCGGAATTAACGTTTGTGAGATAGTCGTGTTTTAATAATTTTGGATTAAAAATTCCCAATCTAGTTAGTTGCATTCCCTTTTCTAAATCTTCAATATATTCTGTGAATTGTTGTAAGTTGAATGCAAGTAGTTCCAGTACTTTAAATTCTTCTCTTTCTTCTCTTTCTTTGTTTACTGTATCTATTCCTTGGTTGACCGCTTCAATTACATGGTTGAGTTCGTTTATTTGAATACTATTTTGACTATTTCATTTTTTCTTCAAGTTCCTCCTTATCGTTACTATCTAAAGTTCCAAATAAGTATTTGTATGTTGTTCCTACGAAATTAAGTAATCCTCTCTTACTCCTTTTTACTATTCGGATACCGTTTATTTCTCTTTGCAACTTTTCTGTCAAATATTGAATTTGTATTCTGTCCTTAAGTTTGTTTGTTTGTAACATTAATTTGTCATATGTGTCTTCTGTATTTGTTAAATTTATTGTGAGACAATGGTGCTCGTAATTATCGGGTATGTCTATCATGCCTATTTTAAAGAGTAAGTATCCATTATTTGATTTAATAGGGTTAATATCTATAAACTGGTTATTACTTCCTGGTAATAGTGTTGACATCATTAGTGCCAGAAAAATGAATGTTATATGTCCTGTTTTGGAATTTCGTCCTCCTGTAAATATTTGCTCTTATTTAATTTCTTTTGTTTTTGATAATTTGTTTTATAATGCTTAATTTTTCGACCTCTGTTAGTCTCCTCAAAATGATCTTCGTCAATTTGTTCTATTTTCCCAGTGGGTTTGTAAGGGTTATGTAATTTACCGTGAATTATGGGTGCTTTCCTAAACTTTGTATTTACTGCGAAATCATTTCGGTTTTTATTAAGATTATTTATTCTGGTCTCTTTTATAATTTGGGTATTATAATTAGGTGTACCTGCGTAAATGAAAATGTCAGCTGGAGTTCTGCCAGTAGAGTTATGTTTTAGCTTATGATTATAAGTGTATAAAATTACCTCAATTTTCATGAGTCTATTTTCTTCGTCATCGTCAGTATTTATAATGCGTATTTTTTCATTAATTGTCTTATGTAGTCTTTCTATATCCGCTACACCATTTTTACTTGTTGTTATTTGAATTTCAACTTTTTCCTTATTCAACCATTCTTTCAGGGCAAGACTCATAAAAGCACTGTCCCTATCTGTCTTCAGAGTTATAGGTTTTCCCATGTTGTTAAATATTTGGATGAGTCCTCTTTTAACTTCCATCCAATCCTTGCCGTTAAGTTCAATTACATTTGCAAATTTTGAATATAAATCAATACATGTTAAATAGCTGTGGTTTTTTATTGAATAAATGTCTACTACGTAAGTTTCTCTACAGTTTTCTACTTCTGGTGTAATTTTAAATTTACAAGATGTGTTCCTGTGATCAATCTTAGCTAGATTACAAACTTCACATTCGTTAATTATGTTTTGGATTAAATTTTGATAGTCTGGGTAATAATATGTTTCTTTAAAAAGTCTGACCATCTTTTCGATGCCTGGATGTAAAAGTTTCTTGTGGTTGCTAACTATTATTTCTTTAAATTCTGCATAGCTCCTAATGTCTTTCAGTTTAATATTTGTTCGTAATATTCGAGTTGTTTTGGGGTTCATTATTTCTTTAAAGGCTTGTTGTATTATTTCAAAATCGGAATCGTATTCAATGTATAATACGCTTGAATTGTTGCAAAAATGTTTTATCAATATCTGTTAGCTTTTTCAATGTTTAAGTTTAAATATTCGATTTTTATTCTTAATTTTTTAAAATATGGTTCAACTTCTATTTGCTCGGTATCACTTCTAATCATTTCTATTTGTCTTCTAAAATAGTTTAATGGTTTTTCTGTTAAATGTATTAAATTTTCATTATCTTCTTCAGCGCTATGTGCTGTAGCTTGTGTGTTAATATCTTGTTCGCCTAGCATATTTTCTTCAATTTTGATGCGTGATAAAGCATCTGCTACGTGGTTTAATTTTCCTTCTAAGTATTTGATTGAGAAATAATATTCACTAAGTTTAATACGCCAACGTTGTAATTTCATGTTGGGTTCTTTAATGTTGTTTAGCCAAACGAGTGGCTTATGATCGCTTAAAATGTCAAATGGTCTGCCATATAAATATGGGCGAAAATATTTTACTGCCCACACTATTGCTAAAAGCTCTTTTTCTATTGTACTGTAATTTTGTTCGTGATCGTTTAACGTTCTACTTGAGAAACTAATTGGCTTGTTATCTTGTGACAACACAGCTCCTATTGCAAAATTACTTGCGTCGGTTGTTACCTGAAACTTTTTATTAAAGTCTGGACATACTAATATTGGGTCGTTCATAATTAATATTTTTAATTTTTCAAAGGCTTTATTGTATTCAACATTTTTAATATCAATTTTTGCCGCTTTCTTTAGGTAAAGAGTCATGGGTTTTGCAATTTTTGCAAAATCTGGAATGAACTTTCGATAATAACCACATAAACCTAGAAATGATTTAATTTCCTTTGATGTTTTTGGCAAAGGAAATTCTTGTATTGCTTTTACTTTCAATTTGTTTGGCCGTATGCCTTCTGGACTTATAATATGGCCTAAGAATTCTGTTTCCTTTTTTAAAAACTCGCACTTATCTAATTGAAGTTTCAAATTTGCCTGTCTTAATTTTTCAAAAACTTTATTTATTGAATTTAAATGTTCTTCAAGTGATGTGGAGAAGACAATAATGTCGTCCAAATAAACAAGACAATGCTTGTTAATTAAATCACGAAGAACGTGATTCATGCACCTTTGGAATGTTGCTGGTGCATTTTTAAGTCCAAATGGCATTCGAGTATAATCGTAATGTCCGTATTTGGTAGAAAATGCTGTTTTATTATGCATCTCAATCTGATGGAAACCTTTTGCTAAATCTATTGTTGTAAAGTATGAACATCTTCCTAATTTTCCCAAAATCTCGTCCATGTTTGGAATGGGGAATTTATCATTGATTGTAATGTCGTTCAATCCTCTGTAATCGACCACTAATCTAAATTTTGCCTTTCCTGAGGCGTCTGCCTTTTTTGGTACGATCCATAAGGGACTACCATAAGGCGACTGGCTATGCCGAATAATACCTTGGGTTAACATATCTTTAATTTGCTTTTCGACTTCTTGTTCGAAAGCGAAAGGGTAACCGTATGGTTTCTTGTAAATTGGATTTTCATGATGTGTATTAATTTCGTGCTTAACAATGCTCGTGAAGGTCAAATTGTCACCTTCTCGATATTGGATGTCACTGAAATTTTTCAGTAATTTTAATAGTTTTGATTTTTCTTCAACGTTTAGATGATCAACTCGGTAATCTTGTCCCGATGTTATTTCATTACTTATTGCGTAATTAATTTCTTGTGTATAACTTTCTGGTTTTAAATATGCTTCGAAGTTTTTTTCTGAATTTGGATCCCAAACTAATTTCTTCTGATTGAACGATCTCTCGCTAATTATTATTCTGTCATGAGCGTAGTCAATTATGGCGTTGTTTGCCTTTAATAAATTTCTGCCTAAAAGTATATCATAATGAGGTGAAAAATCATGTATGTAAAATATCTGATCTTGCCTAAAGAGTTTATTAGGTGCAGTGGATACATAATGGTTTAGTTTTGAATTCCCTGTCATGGTTCTAATCGAAGTAGGTCTTGTATAAGTATATTAAGGAAGTTTTCCCTCATCATATTTATTGAGGACCCAGTGTCAATGAGACATCTGCAGCGTCTGTTATTAACTTTAATTTCTATGTACTGGCTTGTCCCGAGGCTCCAATTGGAAAATTTTCGTCTTTTATTTCATTATTCTGAAACTCCTCATATTGGTTGTTCTGACAACCATACTCTTCTTGTATATAATTACCCTGATAGTTTTCTGATTGTTGATAATTTTCATCAACCTGCATTTTTTGGGAACCACTAGTATTTTCACGTATACGCTTGTACGATTAATTTGGTATATATCTTGTTGTATACAATCTGGAATTATCTAAATTCCCTTCTAATTCTAACTTTTCAGTTATAATTATTATCTTAGCCTCTACCTCACTACAAAATTTACGTAAATTACCTTGATAATTGGTATTATATAGTCTTCGCAGTAGTTCTTCCACGGGTGTTTGCGTCTTGTATTCGGAGATTAAGGCTTCCCTCAGTTGGGACCAGTTGTTGATTTGCAGCATTCTAGGAACCTTCTGGGCATCTCCGGATATCTGGAGCTCAATCGCCCCGAATATGATGCATTGTTGGCGTTCATTGTGAGTAGAGTACAGTTGAAGCAGGTTATCCATCCTGCTGATAAATGGACCCAGGGTTATAGGGTCTCCCTCAAAAGCTGGCACGTTCCGTATTTGTTGAAGCAATTGGTTTAAATGTTGGTCGTTTAATTTATTCATTGCTGCAAGCGCAGCCACATTTTTTTTTTTTTTTAATTTTAGGTATTTAGTTTGTGTCACGAAATTCACTTTGTGTTGCAACGACCAAATTGGATTTATACGTTGCTTGAATTGTTTTGACACGTTAAGTTCTTTTGCGGATAGCGATTTTTGGAGTTGAAATATATTCGATTTAGTTGTAATACTGTGCACAATTTAATTGTTGATCAGAGAAGACACCTGTTGTATGGATAAGCCTCTTTTTAATTGATCGTATCACTCACGAACTTTAATTTATTTATTTTCACAAAATGCTATACTACCGGCTGCGCCAATAACGTAGTTATAAGTTTGAATAAAAAGACATTATTTCACGAGATTGAATTTTTATCTGTTTATTATGTTGAATATATGGATTAAGACTGAAGTATAAAAATTGGCTTACGCTATATTTAAAGGTAAATAATAATTGGAGTACGTGACTTTTTGCAAAGGGATAGCAGCTGCAGCTTGTTTATGCTAGCGCCTTTCTGTTGGTCAGTTTTTGTTTATAAATGATTGTTGACAATATGTGAGCTTGGCTGCAGAAAGCATTCTGCTCTTATGATTTTTGCTCGTTATTGCTCGCGTTTTATTATTTATATTATTATTTTTGATTCTATGCTCGATCGCATCAATCTGTAGCCACAACTTCGTGGCAGCGTCCCATGCTGGTGGAGGATTCCAGTTTACCCGCTTCAACAGAGCTCGGCTTTCCTTCTGCAGCCTGAATTTTTTTTCCTCCGCTTCTTTTCGGGGCCTTGGCACAAGGAATTGCCACAAGCTTTACCTCCTCGGCCTTTCGTGCTGCTACTGCTCCTTTGGCTGCAGGTTGCCTTGCCCAATATTCCTTGATAGACAAGGGTTTTGGCCCTGCTTGCGGCTCCTCTGCAATTCATTTCCGTGACGCTTCTTGGTAAGCGCTATTCATTTCTCATCGTCATTCAGGTCGCAAAGATATCGGCATCGCTGGACTTCTTCTACTTCTTGGCCTTTAGACGACCGAAGTAGGTGTCGTTCAGATGCTCGGACCCCTTCTCCTTTTGCACGCCGTGGAGCTTTTTATACCCTTGCAGAGGGTATTATAATTTTGTCGTGAAATGTGTAACGCATAGAAGGAGACATCTCCGACCCCAAAAAGTATATATATTCTTGATCAGCCATGTCCGTCTGCCCGTCTGTCTGTTTCTATGCGAACTTGTCTCTCAGTTTTAAAGCTATCATTATGAAACTTTGCAGAATTCCCTCTTTCTGTTGCACGCAGTTCATATGTCAAAACCAGCTGGATCGGACCACTATATCATATAGCTGCCATAGGAACGATCGGTCGAAAAGTAGGCTCTTGTATGAAAAACATTTTTGTTTATAAAGATATCTTGACTAAACTTGGTATTTTTTAGCTTAACTACGCTCCCCATATATATTCGAAATCCTATTAAGATCAGACAACTATATCATATAGCTGCCATAGGAACGATCGGTCGAAAATTAAGTTTTTGTATGGAAAATTTTTATGTTTTTCAAGATATCTTGACCAAACTCGGTATTTATTAGCTTTACTTCGCTCCCCATATATATGCAAAATCCTATAAAGATCGGACAACTAAATCATATAGCTGCCATAGGAAAGATCGGTCGAAAATTAAGTTTTTGTATGGAAAATTTTTATGTGTTTCAAGATATCTTGACCAAACTCGGTATTTATTAGTTTTACTACGCTCCCCATATATATGCAAAATCCTATTAAGATCGGACAACTATATCATATAGCTGCCATAGGAAAGATCGGTCGAAAATTAAGTTTTTGTATGGAAAATTTTTATGTGTTTCAAGATATCTTAACCAAACTCGGCATTTATTAGTTTTACTATGCTCCCTCCACTTATGCAAAATCATATTCACATCGGGCTACTATATCATATAGCTGCCATAGGAATGATCGGTCGAAAATTAAGATGTTGTATGGAAACCTGTTTTGTTTTTCAAGATATCTTAACCATACTCGTGCTTCCCTGTGCTTCTTAGATACGGGCAAAGCACTATGAGCATTTTGAAAAGGTTGGGTCTGCAAGGGTATTAAATCTTCGGTGTGCCGAAGATAGCACTTCTTTCTCGTTGTCTTTCAGGTTGGACAGCGCGCGGCGTTTGTATGTCTAGGCTTTGGAGCAAAGCAGACTACCATCCTTAAGGTATGATTTTAGGGGGAGCTTTTTGTCCCTTTTGGCCGATTTGGCGACCTTGTTAGCAAACTTCAGGCAACTCGAAGTTTGAACGTTTAGGCGTCTTGCAGTTCGGCTTGCCGTTATTCCGTCACTGCTTGAAGGTCTTAGTTCTCAGCGTGCCGTTCTTTCGGTACTGCTCGAAGGTATTAGTTCCAAATTAGTACCAAATGCACAAGTGTGTTCTTATTGAGTACTTGATAGATAATGATTTATTCTTATAAATCTCAGGTCTCATATACTAGCAAAGTGTCTTATTTTAGGTCTGCTGCCGATGCATTATCGGCACCAGCAGTCTTTAACTATTGTTTTTAATTGGGGTATTTTTCTCACCCTTGCTACTTATATTTCTACCATGACATTTCTTAGCGTAGGTCACTTTACAATCTTAAGCGACCATATGTGCACACGGAATGATCGACAGGACCCTCTGGTGGCCACGTTTGCTGACGACACGGCAATCCTTGCAAATAACAAATGTATGTACGTAGCAGCTGACCTCCTGCAGGAGTACCTCATGCGATTTGATAACTGTACTCGTAGATGGAACATCGCAGTGAACCCTGGAAAATGAGCCACGGTTACCCATACAAGGACTCTTGCCCGGACTTTTTCTCCATGGTGAACTTCTAGAGCGAAATCGTCAACACAATTACCTAGGAGTCACACTCGACACCCGACTTAAGTTCAAAAAACATGTCACCGAGGTTACCAACAACTTGAAAAGCAAAATCAGGCGTCTGAGCTGGCTGCTAAACCCAAATAACAAACTCTCGCTCCGAAACAAAGTACTTATCTATAAGGTAATCCTTGCCCCTGCGTGGCGATATGGGCTCCAGGTTTATGGAATTGGCGCGATGACGCACCTAGACAAACTTCGCATCATCCAGGCTAAGACCTTGCGACAAATCTCTGGAGCCGAATGGTATATTCGCACATGAGACATCGCAAGGGACCTTAAGGTTCCTATGGCAGGAGACGTTATCAACAATCAAGCAACAAGCTACCTATTTAAGCTCCGCAACCACCCTAACTTCCTGGCAAGGAACCTGCTAATGAGGCGAAGAAGAAGGAGTCTTAAAAAGTCATATCCTATAGACCTATATAGGTCAAACGCCGCCTTTAATGAAGTAAAGTAAACATGTACATAAACATACACAATGTAAATATTTAAATTAAGCTATCATTAACCAAAAGTCACGCTGATAAAAGTTGCTAAGCAAGAGTAACAGAAGATTAGCTGTAAATAACAAAATTTTAACACAAAAAAAAAAAAAAGTCGTAGTTTGTATTCGTTTTGTACTTCACGAATCGTGTCGTACGTTACACGACTGCGCCCCTCGGTCGGTTGCACAAAAGGCGTAGTACCATGAAGCTCTCAGCAATGCGGACGACTTAAAGCCCTTATTGCCCAAAACTGAAGATGCAGCTAAGGCCCCATGAATATGTTGGGTGAGTCAAGGCAAGCAATTTCAGTTCTCGTTCAGTGTCAAATGCTCTTTAACTGTTACGAAATGAACATTGCTATCAGAACTAGCTCAAGTGTTTGATCCCTAGGGATTCTTGAGTCATACACTGATTGTAGGCAAGATATTCGTACAAGATTTTTGGTTGACTGAGGCACGACTGGGATGAACAGCTGCCGTTAAGTTACGCTGCTCAATGGCAAAGATACCAAGAGGAACTGAAGATCATAAATCAGTCTTTGCTGCCACAGCCGGTGGTTCCCATTACGTTTGAGGTGGACTCATTAGAGCTTTTCGGGTACTCTGAAGCATCTTATCGAGCTTATGGTGAAGTAATTTATGCATGCGTGCGTGACGGAGCGGTTTCAGTGCGCCTGGTGAATGTCAAGTCCAAGGTCGCTCCAGTCAGAGTAGCTTTCTTGCTCCACTTCTGCCAGGAGCACTTTTAATGGCGAGACTTATTGCAAAGGTTCTTAATTGTATTCACCTGAAGGTTTCGCAGGCACGATATTTTAGAGACTCCACAAATGTACTCAGCTGGTTATACAGGATTGATGTAAGGTAAGGTAAGCCCGGCAGATATTATATCCAGGGGCTTGTGTGCAACGGACTTGCACAATGCAACCTTACGGAGGGGGGGCCCTGATTTTTTGAGGCATTTAGTAGATGACTGGGCTAACTCGCAATGGCGCCGCAACGACGAAGCAATACCTGAACAGAGGAAGGATACATTTTGGTGCGTGTTTAGCTACGTTTAGGTGGCGTAGAGCTAGATAGCGGCAAATTATCATCAGTCGGACCTAACCGCAGACGAGATGGCTGGAGGCCTTCGCTATATAATTTACAATTTGAACAGCGTGAGGAATTCATAAGATTAAGAGATACAAAACCTATTAAGTCTACAAAAATTCAATGCTTGAATCCCTTCATTTAAGAAAAGGTAGAAATTCCGATTAACCTTGCCGACTTATCAACTGAACATAGCATCCTATTTTAATGCCTATAGATCATATAGTTGTAAATTCACTAATTAATAACACTCATCGAAGCAATTTACATGCCGGGGCTCAATCGTATTACGCCATCCTGCGGCAGAAATATTGAATCATAAAGTGAAGAAAACTGGCTGGCAATGCGGTACGCAGTTGCATTATCTGACAGATCCGTGTGTATGTCCTTCTATTTTATTGGTTTTTTTTTCGGTATCGATTAGTTGTTGGTTTGTCCGTTGAGTAGAGGCGGTGGCAAGTAGCGTGGTATGTTACGAGTCCGAGTACTATCAAGGGAACTTTTTTTTTTAATTTATTTTTATAACTGCTAAAGCATACGAGCTGCTAGAAGAGGGTTCAGGGTAACAACAATTAATTTCAAACAAATTTGTATTGATTCTTTGACAATAAAGCACGACGTTTTTTCAATTGCATTAAGTCAGCTTTTATTTATTCCAAAATATAAATTAAAAACTAAATCTAACGGGATTTCACTGGGTATATACGAATTTTATTACAAATTAAATAGCGCTGCCGGGTTCTATTCCGTAAAAATTTATAGTGTAATATTATGACAGAAATAGATTTTAAACACCTTACGTAGCTGTTGTTGCTAGCGCATTTCTTTTTTACGCATTGAGCCACAATAAAGCCCATATCGCAGCGTGCGAAACAAGATCCAGGAGCTCGCTTAAGTTTGCGCCAATCCTTCATAAAATGACCTCGGGTCTTTCGGTTTTGACATCGTAGTTCATTGTTGGCCAACGCCGTTGCTGATGTTATCCTGTGGTCGCCTGATGATTTCCATTAGTTTATTTAGCTTTTTTCCAGAATATTCTGAGGTTCTTTTTATTGCTTCGTCGCCATGGCTCTGATATGGTTACCTTCATTGTTTTGCTGTTGCATGACATCTATGCTGTTGCTCCAAGGTCGTGTCTGCATGTTTAACAAATTAACTTATTCCAGCATGTCCCTATCGTTGGTATCTAAACTTGATGCACTGCTGTTACACTCGGTAGGAACGTGCTTAGACAAGCCATCAGTTTCGCCTTGGTTGTCGGTGCTCCTAAGACAGATTTGTCAAATTTTTAAAATGGGTAACCGTGAATTTGTAGAAGACAAATGTCTATTGCAAATTTAAGCACAAACTAGTCGTAACGCATCTTTTTTATTCGTTTTATGCTTACAAACTAAAGAAAAAGTGACAATGTGTTGGTTCATGAGTGAGCAAGACAAGAAGTTATCGGATTTATCGAACTCTTCTTGCAAGAAAAGTACAAATATCGAACTTGAGGCAAAATGGAACTGCTGACCAGATGGCCTTATCTATGTGTTTGCATGTATGTATGTATAATGGGAATTTGGCTTTCAAATAGCTTAGTTTGCAATGTCAATCGAATAAAAGTTTCAATCTTACTCATGTTAATGGCTTTAAACAATCATATAGGAATTGGAATACAGGTCATAACTGATCAGCCGCATAGATGCCCCAACTCTCAGAATATTTAGTATCTTGGTATATTTGGCATAATTGCGTTTCCATATAACGGAACTAAACCTACCTGTTATTTTTTTTTTATATATGTAGACCATTATAGAAACCCTTGTTGGTTTTATTGCATCCTCCAATACGTTTGCTTTTTTTGGTAGAAACTTTTGGAGGGCTTACATATAGTTACCAATGATTTCGATGCACCAAGACAAAGGGAGGAGTCCCGACAGTGTCGCAGGTGCTTTCTTTCGTCATAGATTTCTGGAGGGTGCACGGATTTTAACTTATGATTTTACTGCACCAATACCATACAAAAAGTGTTGCATGTTTTAAGCATAGTGATCGTCTTCAAATACTTCAAAAACAGCAAACAGAGCTCTAAGCGACTATTCAACAGTTTTCGTACTTTGCCATATAGGCAAGACAAACTGACTCACTCATGACATTGAGAAAACGGGCTGTAAGCCTATAAAAAAAATGCCAGTATGCAGTGTCACCTGCAATAGAAACAATCATTTCTAATGAACTCGATAGATGCTGGTGGTAGGAGCTATTGAGCAGTTCGATAGCCTATGGTCAGGCAAAGACCGACTGTGTTGATAGTCAAAATATTAATGAAGTAACAGTCAAAAAAGCGTATCCGATGTTAGAATTTTAAGCAAATTGCTAAGAGGTGACTTTATTACCAGCATTGATCTAACAGATGCTTACTGGCAAATTCCCTCGACGATGACAGCTCGGATAAAACAGCTTTCCCAGTCACGGACTGGCCGCTATCTGAATTATTAATGCCGCTTTAACTATCTTACGCCTGACATATTTTTACTGTATGTAATTGAATTTAAAAGAAGAAATGGGTCAAGCCCCAGCGTACACAATCTGAACTTTTCATTGCCATTTCCCATACAGTGTGTGCGAATGATAGTGATGGAAATGATATTCTGATCGCCTTTATGTTCAATGCCAACACAATTATTAAGTTACTGAAAGAATGCAAGCCGCTGTAACGTCCTAAAAAATTTGGTGCACATGTGGAGGGGCATGAGTTCACAATACACACAAACCATTCATCGCGCAGATGGCTTATGATACAAGCTGACTTAAGATCGATATTAGCAAGGTGCGCTCTCAAGCTTACATAACAGTAAATGGATTAAGAATTTGTCCTGATGGCTTCTCTCCTGTAGGTAAGTTCAATGATTTAAAATCAGGGCAGTTTAATTTTGTGGATTATGTAGCAGTTTTGATCAAAATTGACTTGTTTGTGAAAGCTAGGATCAGTAAAGTAAGCAAAGTTCTCAGCTGCAGTTACTAGGAACTGGAAGACATGGAAGAGAGATTGGTAAGCAAGTTCAGAGCATCCACGTGGGTATCCCATTTCGTAATGTTTAACGACTAAGTGTGATTCATGCTAAAAAGGTATGTAATCTGCCATTGGAAAGTTTTAAAAGTCCGAATAGCCGCAAGGTAGGCAATGAATGTTTGTTAAAAATGGTAATGAATTTTGTGCCACAAGCGTCAGATATTGATTGCATTACGTTTTGTTTGAAGGTATATTGTGACACGGGGTCACAGTGAGACTAAGCAGTATGACACGTTAAACTAACATTATGAATATGGATATGATATGTAAACATTCACATTTGTGCGATATGTAAGCCTAACATTAAATGGGTAGAAACATGAAAATTAACAGCTGTGAATGGGTCAATTAAATGTTAAGTTTGAAGTGAAAAAATTAACGTTTATACTGGTAACAGGAAGAGCAAGGACTAATAAGGCTTAAGTAGGGAGTTCGCACCACGCGGTGAAAACGCGCGACAGAGGGTCGAAAGAGAGGCGAAGCTGAGCAGCAGCTTCAGGTTCGATCGAACAAGCGGACGTATAGGCGGAGTAACAAAAATAAGGGGCGTAGTGGCGTGATCGTGAGTCAGGTTAATAGAATTATTTAAGAGTGACGGTGTAGCTGGGCCTTCGAAGACATGTTCGAACTAAAAGAAAACGAAACCGAACGAGTTACCGTACCTCCCAACGAGGGTATCGCAGAGTCGACAGCTCCAACTTAACCACCAAGAAACGGATAGAGTTACATTCCCATCCCCTTGCCTCTCGCTACCCACTCAAGAGAGCATCGGTATAAGGCACAGTTTTTATGTGCCTTGTATCAAATTCCGAACTAAGCAGTTTAAGAGGATATGGTTGCTACACCTTTTTCGATAGGAATTGGAAACAGCGAAAACAGTAATTTCTCAGACTCATTTTGAGAAAAAATTCCAAAATATATTGTAAACATTAGGTTAGCATAAGATTGAAGAAAACATGTAAAATCAGTCTTGACTGAAGAACCAAACCCATCAGTTGGTTATTTACTGGAATATATGAACATATAAAATAACAATACAGAGTGAAACTGCTTCAAACAAACTCCTCCAAACAGGACACAATTGTTATCTCCCTCGGCCACGGAAGATAACTTTAGCGATCTAATCACTTGGTGCATTTTTTAATCGTTCGGCAAGCGAGGCAGAATAGGGCTAACTTTTCTTCAATCTCAACGATCCTAGCGGCGAAACGATCCTAGCGGCGCCCATCCTACCTACTAATTATAACCTCCACCGCGGTGAAACGATCCCAGGAGCTCCCCACGATCTGAACAGAATCTACCTCACACCCCCTTAACAGTGACTATCACGAGCTGTTACGGAGCAATCTTAGCGCCGTCCGCGATTTCTGCAGCCGTGCCGCAGAGCGATCCCGACCGGCGAACTAACCTCACTTCTCCCTCCATCTAGCTTTGCGTCTCAGTATTTTTCATTATTTTTGTAAATAAGACCCGGGTAGATTGAGTTCTACAATCCCAATTAAATCACTCATTTAAAAGTAGCGCCGGAGCGGGGACGCTAAGGAGTAAAGGGCGTGGCAACAACGTTGCCTAAAGACTCAGGGGAGTGCCATAGTAGGCTTAGTGCTAAAATGCAGCAATAGCTAAAAAAACTAGCTGCCTGCAGCATACAAAGTGAAGATGCTATGGTCCTACTGGGGTGCTGGCGACCAAGGCACACGTGCATGGAAAAGTTGGCGCGGCAGCAGACGCACAAATAGCAAAGAAGAGACCGAAAACCAAAGGACCGCAATAAATGTTCTGCATTTTTTTTTTAAAGGGAAAAACATATTTGAGTGACGCAATAACGGTGGAAAAAAAAGCGAATAAGAAATCAACTGAGGTTAATAGCTGTGAAAAACAAAAGGAGAAATTTGTTTTAAAATAAAGGGCTGAGAAGCCAACAGGATTTTTTGTTTGTTTGCTGCGTGTGAATATTTAATACAAGAAAGGACTGCGAAACCAAAATGAAATAATTATTTGTTTTTGGTGCTTGGTGGAAATATTACAAAATAAGTAAGAGACTCTAGTCGGGGGCTCCCGACTAAGAGGAATACCCTGAACCCTCTTCTACCAACACCAAATTCAGCTCGCGTTACGCGCTCGTTTGCTTCAGCAGTAATAAAAATATATTTAAAAAAAACTGTTTTCTCGATAGGTCTCGAACTCGTAACAGACCACACTTTTTGCAAACGCCTCTACTCAAAAACCACACAAGCCAAAAAAAAAAAAAATAGAGTTTCCTCGGTAGGGTTCGAATTCGCAACCGAGCTCACTTATTGCCGCCGCCTATACCCAACAGACACACCAGTTATTGAGTCTTAATGAGAAAAAACGGAATAAAATATCAGTATAGAAAACAATACAGCCGCAATTGTCATGCTATTGATAAAATTCAATAAGGACGTGTATAAATGTGTGTGTACATGTATATAGAAATTCTTGCAATTTTCTCTAGCTGCCGCAAACACGAGGCCATCTAAAACACGTTTTAATTGTATTTCTTGACCAATCTTGTTGAAATTTTCAGTAGAGGTTATTGTGTTATAGAATATTCGTATATTCTTAAAAAGACAATTGATTTAAAAATGTAGTTTAAGTTGGTGGGTAGTTCAAATATAATCGAGTTAATGCTACGTAGTTGCTTTTAACCACTTTTTATAGGTTCAGGGTATACAAAAAAATAGATCGCTCAATAGGACTCGAACACGCGACAGACCACAGTTCTCACACCCCTACTCACCAGCCACACCACAAATTGAGTCTCTATGAGGAAAAAACGGATTAAAATAGCAGCACAGAAAACAATACAATCTCAATTGCAATGCTCTTAATAGAATTCAAAGAAGACGTGCAGACATGTGTGTACACGTATACAGAAATTCTTGTGATTTTCCAAAACACTTAACTTTTGTGTTTCTAAATGAAATTTTCAACAGTGCATCTTATTGTGCCATAAAATATTTGTGTATTCTCAAAAAGTTAATTGCATTTAAATTGTGGCTTAAATTAGTGGTCAATACAAGTTGGTTTATTAACTTGATTTATAGCTTTGCGGTGGTAGAGGGGAGGTGGCGATATCTATAAAATGAAAGATATCTGATATGTATACTTTTCTAGAAGCAACATATCAAGTTTGGTGACTAGCTCTTATTATTTACCCAATTCGCTCAAAAACCAGAATTTCGATATCGATTGCTTGGAAACGGAGTAAGTTATCGACTATCAGAAACAAACTCGTGTTACGCATGGACTAGGAGGACCTACAGATAAAATTTCTCTAGTGATTATGGGCTGAACGAGCAAGGGAGGATTTACCCCTTTAATTGGCAAACTTCCCACTGAAACGTGGCTAGCCGAGTTAGATGCGCGGCCCCGGAGCCTTAAGCCCACCTCGAACTCGCTGGATGGAACAGACGTTATAAGTTCGAGTCAGATTCTGGCCCACACTCAAGCGTCCCCGACCTGCTTGAGGTCTCGATGATTCCGAGCTGCAGGGCCCGCAACAAGGACAGCACATCTGTTTCCTTTACCGTTGTCGAACCATTTTAATCCGGGCGAAACATACGTCAACGCCTATAACGTTAAAGCTTTACCACAAAGCATGAAAATTCGCGTTAGATTCTCTGCCGCGACAGCGCCCCATAATGACTTATGTCCATTTTTTTA
The DNA here is from genome assembly GCF_035044405.1 of Drosophila montana. Taxonomy (NCBI): domain Eukaryota; kingdom Metazoa; phylum Arthropoda; class Insecta; order Diptera; family Drosophilidae; genus Drosophila; species Drosophila montana. Next base: position 69,586 of record NW_026996949.1, read on the forward strand.
TGCCTAGTGGGAATACAATTGCTGAATCACTGAGTAACACATAAGAGGAGCGGAAAATTCACTCTGAGCTTTTATAATCGTTTTAAAGTTTAGGCAAGGTACATTATATTAGAAAGCTACCACAAAAACTTAATCGCATTTACCATAGGATGCAACAACAAAACCCTTGCAAAACAACAATAGTATGCATTAAACAAGGTTTTGTTTTCGTCGTAAGTGCAAAGAAAAGGGTCAAATAATACCATTTTGTTGATTGCAGGTATCTCTGTCGTTCCTATAATGCAGCGCGTAGAAACAACAACAACACAATTTTGGTACTAGTGCTGTTGATGCAGATCCGAGTCCCGGCGCAAATAGGTAGAAAATTCGAATAAAAGAAGGCCGTAGCAATCAATTCAAAAGGTTACGCCAAAGACAATATAAAAACCAAGATGAGTAACTCCCACACATTTGAATGCGACGTAAAGTTTCTAGCCTAACTTTTCATCTGGCTTTTCGCTCTCCAAGCCACACGAACGAATGGCGAAGTCGCGGCGTGTTAATGCTGCCCAACTCGCTATCAACTTGCAAGCAGCCCGGCAAATTTTCATAATTTTAAATTTTTTGATCAGCAAAGCACCCTTTCTCAAAATAGAGCATTTTAACTTTTGATCAGTTCTGTTACCAAAGACCATTAAACCTTCTTATATAACCATTTTTATCCAATGCCAAAGAAATATACGAGAAGGAAGGGCTATCTTCGGCACGCCGAAGATTTAATACCTTTGCAGATCCAACCCTTTCATAATACTCATAATGATTTTCCGGTATCTAAGAAGCACAGGGAAAATAGTTAAATACGAGTATGGTTGGGACATCTTGAAAAACAAAATGTTTTTCATACAAGAGCCTCATTTTCGGCCGATCGTTCCTATATCAGCTAAATGATATAGTGATCCGATGTAAGCAAGATTTTGCACAAATGTGGATAGCATAGTGGAACTTATAAATGCCAAGTGTGGTCAAGATATCTAGGAAATCAAAAAAGTTTTTCATAGAACAACTTAACTTTCGACCGATCGTTCTTATGGCAGCTACATATATTATATAGTGGTCCAATCCAACCGGTTCCGACACATGTACTGCGTGCAACAGAAAGAGGGACTTCTTCATCATGACGATAGCTTTAAACCTGGCTAAAACATGGCTATATCGACTTGGCTGTTTAAACTGATCAAGAATATATGTACATATATACTTTATGGGTTCGGAGATGTCCCCTTCTGCAGGATATAATAATTTCGAGTTTACTATGCAATTGCATTATTTAAACATTATATACTATTACTATAAATAAGAGTATTGTTATTGTAAAGGTTTAGAATATAAATTTAGGTTGGTGACAAGAATGTGACCAAAAACATGATAAATATATACCATATAATAGCGATAGACATATATTGATAAAATTAGGCTTCATGCCTAATAAAACTAGACGATCACACACAGTAATGCAAAAAGAAACAATTGCTAACTAAAATTACACTACAATTAATTTTAGCAACCGACAAAGTCTGACCCGACTACACAAATGCCTTGTTGGAGAAGCAAAGGAGACTTTGAAAGCCATGTTGATATATCCGGAGGATGTTCGAAAAGTCAAAGATGAACCAAAATTTTGTTTTGCTTGCCTGGAAGTACCCGTTCGTTCGCAACTTGCAAAGATAAAGGAATTTCCAAAAGTTGCCCTTAACAGAATATATCAGGTAATAAATTTGTCACAAAGGTGCGCTGTTAGTAGCCAATATATCATCTGCAAATTGTCGGCAACACTTCTTTTGTGTTCTTTGTTCATCTTTATTTAACTTAGTTAATTTCACGAGTCGTGTAGTAAGCTTTTTCATCATAAAAGTAATGATAGAGATTGCAATTCAATAGGGCGATAACTTACATGCTAAGAAGTAATATTTATCGATAGTAGCTTAGATTAAAGCACTAACATATGCAGCATATGCTGTTTGGTTAGTGATTATAGTCGCTTAGATTAAAGCACTAACTACACAATGCATAGATATGTCAAACAGCAGAATAATCGGAAAACGATAAAACGCAACGAGTGAGCCCCATGGGCTCATGCACACATGCCAACGTTTAGGTACCCTTACCAGCAACTAGCATGGAAAAAAACAATTTTGAACGTGACCAGACCAAACCCTTTAATAATATCACACAACTGCTTTCTCGAAAGAGTGTCCGTGTGCACAAGTAGCAAGTCGCAAAAATTGAAAATGTTCAATTTTAAGGTCTTCTCTTAGAATTCTTCGACAAGCCGACGATGAATTACTCTTGCAGTAATACGACTTAATTTTTTATATATTTTAAGCAAAATAGGTCCCCACAGTCAACAAAAAAATTGGAATATAAACTAAAAATATATCATTTAGGTCATTTAAGTTTTTAATAAATATAAATATATCAGTTTCTCCTCATCATGACTGACTGGACGAAGAAATACATGATAGAGCATTTGATTGTGTGTGCCTTTTACTACCACAGGCACGAAGCGCACACAATTGAACAAAATATCTCTGGCTCGCGGAAAAACGCCGTGATCAACTTGTGCACACATCCACACAACACAAACATATGTTTGTAGATCTCGGGGTCTTTTGAGCAGCTATGCATGGAGAAAGAGATGCACACAATCGCCCAAAGCATTGAGTGGGAGCGAGGCACACTCTTCACATGCATACACACATATGTTCTTGGGCTGTAAGGATTTAAAACTAGCATACTTAAATTAAAAAATAGCATAAGCCGCAACGACGTCGCGCGCTGAGCGAGATGCAGCTTATACTGAACGTTCGGTTTTCGAGGCCGGTGTTCGGCTGCCACTCTCAGCAGTCTTACTCTATCTGGGCACACTTAAATGGAAGCAGGCACCCTTGGGGTTCCCTCGTGATTTATGGTGTTTCGATTATTCTGCTGTTTGACATATCTATGTATTGTATAGTTAGTGATTAAAGTCAAACATAACAGCTTCCATAATACAACGCTTCTGGACAAACTTGTAAACAAGTTTCCGACTAATGCTCAGTTAAATTGGATCCGTCAGTCAAGCTCATTGGAAGCAGCCCCTTCAGTGGCCGGGTTTTCTGAATGGTTAAGTACACTTGCCAGAGAAGTTAGCTGACTACCCGTCGGTAGAGTCCAAATAAACAACAAAATTAAAAGTATTTTCTACATACTAATTTAGTGCTGTCCGAATATCCATTATGTAGAAATAGTCATTATATAAACCAATGCAAGATTTGGTGTGAAAACACAGACGTTACTGCTCGTTGGGATATTGCCAGTCATACCGACCGTGTTTTGCATGTCTGTCAAAAGGGCATAATACATCAAATTGCCAATCGAAGAACAAAGGTGATATAGACGGCTGTATACTCGCCCATCACAAGACTTTAAAAAAAAAACACTTTGTTCAAAACCCAAAGAGGGGACGTAGAAAAGACGACTTCTATACTCAGCAGACCAACACACAAGCCTTTAGCGAGAGTCTCGCAAATATTTCAAATATTAAAGGCCAACTATATGATAAAGCCGACGCGGATTTTGTCGTTCTCGTGCCCAGAGAGTGCAACAGCGTCAAAAAAGAGAGAATAAAAATGACGTGGCATTTGGATGCTGTGTTGTTTTTGTGTACTCAGTTCGTAAAATAAGTCTTTTTTGGGAGTTGACAAATTTTTTTATTCTCTTTTGTATTGTCTGCCAAAGCGCGCAGACACGTGGATCTTAGTGAAGAACAGTGGGAATGGAATTTCTATAAAGAGGTAAGTAATTCAGAAGTATTTATTAATAACTAAACTAATCTTTGCCCTTTCAGAATATAATTCAATAACTGAGCAACAAGCAATTAATAAATACAAAAAATAATAAATATAATAATAAGGAAAGTTGTGAAAATGTCTAACAAATGAAAAAACAAGCAAGAAAAAGCGACATGTGAAACGAGTCGCAGGCAAAATTTAGATAGTTACAAAAAATTAAGTGGAAATGAAATTTGAATCTAATTCACTATTTTCAGATAGCAATTAATTTGCATTTACAGAACATTCCAGTTCAATCGAGATTAATACTCGCTTAGCGCAGTGGCTGCCCGCTTATAACATCAGCAAAAGGGCAGTTAATGATTTGCTGTTGCTGTTGGGCAAAAAAATTCCTGGCTTACCACGGGATGTACGTACTTTAAAATGTACTCCACGTAGTATTGGAAAACAAATTCACTATGGTTTAAAAGACGCGTTAGTTGATTTCCTTAGCAATTTTACCAATCTATCTCCCAATAAAGATTTAAATATTAATGTAGACGGGCTTCCATTGTGTGTAAGCAAAAAGGAACAAACATGGCCCATTTTTATTGACATCAATGGTACAATCCAGCATTTTTAGCTGGATTATATGCAGGTCATTCCATTATATGGAATAATTTGTCTGCGAATTAGGAGAATTAACCAGAGATTAGAGCATTTATTTGCGATGCGCCGGCCCGCGCCTTTATTTTGGGTGTGAAATATCACTCCGGGTTTTATTCATGTAACCATTGCGTTCAGAAGGGAGAAACTTTTAATAGGCGAGTGCTTTTCAGAGGATCATGTAATCCTCCACGAACCAATGATAGCTTCCGAAACCGTCTTCAACCAGAGCACCACAACATACAAAGCAAACTCATTCTTGAAGATTTGCCGATTGATTTAGTAAATCAGTTTCCCCTAGACTATATGCACGTAGTTTGTCTTGGCGTCACAAAATCCGTTTTAGTGGCATTAGCGAGAGCCAAGGGTCATACCTTTTCTTTGAGTCGGCAATCCCTAACTTCTCTTAATAATAAACTGATGTAGATAAAACAAGTAAAAGTTTCTAGTCGGGGGCTCCCGACTAGGGGATATCCTTAACCCTCTTATTCCAACACCAAAAGAAGTTCGCGCTACGCGCTTGTTTGCTTAAGTAGTAATAAAGAAAAATTAAAAAAAAGTTCCCCTGGCAGGGGTCAAACTCGCTTCTACTCAACAGCCAAACCAGCCAAAAAAAAAAAACAGTTTCTTCGGTAGGGTTCGAACTCGCAAAAATCCGCACTACCTGCGCCACCACTACTCAAAAGTCACACCAATAATTGAGTCTTATTGAGAAAATAACGAATTAAAACAACAGCACAGAAAACAATACAATCGCAATTGCAATGCTGTTGATAGAGAAATTCTTCCAATTTGCGCTAGCTGCCGCAAACACGTGCACAGCCGAAACACATTTTATTATTATTTACCAATCTAGCTCAAAAGACAGGATTTCGATATCGATTTTTGTCGATTACTTGGAAACGGGGAGAGTTATCGAATATCGGAAACAAAGTCGATCTGCGCAGGCACTAGGAGGATCTACAGCTAAAATTTCAAGTTTCTAGCTCCTATAGGTTCTGTGATCCTTGCGTTCATACATACGGACGGACGGACGGACAGGGTCGGAGATGCTTCGAACCGATTAAACGTCGTACTACTTTTACAGGGTATGACGATGGGTTCCTCCACGAGCTGATCGAGATCGCTCCGAGCCTCAGTGGCAATCCGCGGTGTCGCAATCCGCGGTGTCGTACATCCACTCCTCGTGTAGACAGACCTGGCGGAAAAGCCGCATATACCAAAAAGGACCGAGTCTGCACTCGGCGCTAGATGAATATCGCGGGCGTTACCAGCCTGAAGTCTTCTAAACACACGCACACACAAAAGCCGGGATTACTCAAACATGCGACGGGGGGAAGCCTCGAAACACTCTCTCAGCCGGGATTGTTCCAACAGGCGACGGACCGCAGCCTCATACCACTACACACCACACTTTAGGTTAGGGAAAGGAAAGGAACACGAGTTAGCCACGGTACCCAAGGTTAGTATTAATTGCTAATAAAAAGAATCCATTATTAACGTTTCTTTTATTTACTTTTCGCTCTTTAACTATTGTTCTCTACCCTATTCTAATTCCCTATGCAAAGGCCCTGCCGTACTGCCTGTTCTTACTTTTCCTTCTTCGACACGCGTCTACTCGCTCCAAAAGTGCCGACACGCCCGCTGTCGAGCTTTGCGCTTGGCTCGGTCGCTAAACTTCGCCGTGAACTTTTGCAACTTTGCCTCGGAGCTTTCGCTCTTCACCGCCGAAACGAAGTTGCGCTCTCGAGGGCGGTGTTGAGCAATCGATCAAAAACGCACAGTTGCTGCGGCGGTTATATTCAAACTTAAATTATGGCCTTGATTACTACGTAGCTCGTTGCCCTTAATTAATTACATTCTTAAGGAAATAGTATTTCAAATAATCAATGCAATAGGGCAGAAATTATTTCATTAAGAATGAAATATCTTTTATTAAGGGCCGAGTTTGCGGGGAGACGCAGAAGGCGAAATTGGCGCTGCCTAGTGCACCGAACGCTACTCTTGGGGAATTTGAGGCATTTGAAGAATGTCTGAAAGAAGAAAAGTACTTCAAGTAGTTAGTAAGGAAACTTTAAATTAGTCGCAAGTTCTCAAAACGTACGACAAATTCATCAGGAGCTCCTGGCGCCAGATTTTGAATTTGGCGGAGAAAAAATGAGTGGTAGAGGCCTTCGAACCACATTAAAAATTAGGAGTAAGCATTACTTTTATAACCTGTATATGTGCAAATAATAAAAATTGTTATTGTCGACAGATGCATTTAAACAGAAGTTTGCGCGTAACACAGAAAATTGTTCAATACGCGCAGAAGGGAATAGCGCGCTCAGAAAAATTGAATGAAAATATAAAATTTTTTCTTTAAATAATAGTTTAAAAAAAACAAGTAAGAGGTTCTAGTCGGGAGCTCCCGGTTTCGAACTCGAAACTAACCGCACTACTTGCCGCCGCCTCTACTCAACAGCCACATCAACCAAAAAAAATTTCAGTCCGTAGGACTCGAACTAGCAGCAGACCGCACTACCTGCCGCCGCCTCTACCCAACAGCCACACCAGTTATTGGGTCTTAATAAGAAAAAAAAAACAAATTAAAATAGCAGCACAGAAAACAATACAATCGCAATTCCAATGCTGTTGATAGAATTCAAAGAAGACGCGCATGAATATGTGTGTGAACATGTATACAGAAATTCTTGCAATTTGCGCTAACTGCCGCAACTTGCCGAAACACATTTTCTTTGGTGTTTCTTACCCGATCTTGATGTAATTTTCATCAGTAGATCTTATTGTACTGTTAAATATTCGTGTATTCTCACAATTAAATTTAAATTGTGGTTTATATTGGTGGGCAGCATATGTAAATTGGTTTATTTACTTGATTTATAGCTATGAGGTTTAAGCGGGGAGGTGGTGATAGGTTTAAAATGAAAGATACTGATATATATATGTATATACTTTTCTAGAAGCAACATATCAAGTTTGGTGATTCTAGCTCTTATTATTTACCCAATATGCTAAAAAAACAGTATTTCTATATCGATTTTTCTCGCTTACTTGGAAACGGGGCAAGTTATCGGATATCGGAAACAAACTCGATCTGCGGGGGCACTAGGAGGACCTACAGCTAAAGTTTCAAGCTAGCTAGAATATATATATATATATACTAGAATATATATACTTTTTGGGGTCGGAGATGCTTCCTTCTGCCTGTTACATACATTTGCACTAATACATTATACCCTTTCTACCCATTTTCAATGGGTTCAGGGTATAAAAATATTATATTAATGTATTAAAATTTTGTATATACCCTGAACCCATTGAAAATAGGTAAAAAGGGTATAATATTTTTGTAAAATGTATGTAACAGGCAGAAGGAAGCATCTCCGATCTAGCCATGACTGTCTGTCTGTCCGTCCGTCCGTATGTATGAACGCAGGGATCTCAGAACCAATAAGAGCTAGAGGCTCTAAATTTGAAACGTACGTCCTCCTAGTGCCCGTGCATTACGAGTTTGTTTCCGATAACCGATAACTTTTCCCGTTTGCAAGTAATCGATAAAAATCTAAATCCTGTTCTTCGAGACAATATCTTAGGTCTTAAGAGCTAGAGTCACCAAACTTGACATGTAGCTTCTAGAATACTATTCTTGAACTTATTGATAAGAATAGAATATCAATATCAAATATCTTTCATCGTATAGCTGCCACCTCCCCGCTACCACCACTTAGCTATAAATAAATAAAAGTAAATAAACCAGTTTATTTAAACCACTATTTTAATGCAATCGACTTTTTGAAAAATGTTCTATGGAACAATGAGATTTCCTGTTGAAAATTTCATCAAGATCGTTTAAAAAACAAAGAAGTTATTAAAGAAAGCTTGCTGTTCCATATATATTGGCAGCCCACGTGTCAGCGGCAGCTAGTGCCAATTGCAAGAACACACATTCACGCGCGTCTTTATTGAATTCTGGCATTGCAATGCAGCAATTGCGTTTGTATTGTTTTCTGTGCTGCTATTTTAATTCGTTTTTTCTCAATAATAGCCTAACTCCACTATGGTCAAAAAATTTTACATTTTCGAGCTTCACATTTTTGCTTCCATTGGCAAATGCCCGTTGTCGGTAACATGTGAGTGGAAAAAGTACCGATTCTTTAAATAAACAGCTGATCGGTTTAATTTTATTTACCTAAGCAACGCAAAGTTTTCCTTGCAAAAGTCAAGTAATATGACCTCGAAGTAGGTGATCCATTTAATGGACTCCTTGCGGGATTTGGCCATCTTTAAATGTTAAAAACTGTGGGGCTATTAAAATTTAAAGTGATCATTTAAAGCTACCGCTTGCCTTCGTTGCTATATCAGATGTTTATGGTAAAGATATTTTCATATTTTTCATAACATCGATACGAAATTCGCAAAATACGCGAATTGTTCGCCATTGAAACATTGCACGTGTTAACTCTCCCTCGTCAAGTTCCTACTTGTCCCCAAGTCGGCCCTTTATTAATTTTTTCTTTAAAATATGGGATGTTGTTAAGCTTGAAATGTTTGGTTTTGGGTGGAGTGTGTGAAGTGTTTGGGCTGATGTTGATCCTTGGAATTTGTGGGATCTGTTCCTGTACCTGAAGAGTTATGTGCTTTTTCGGCCGGACGAAATATTTGAATATTGAAGCGATTACCAGTAAAGCGCCAAGAAGGCTGATGATGGAAACGCAATTTGCAGAAGGAGGGGTCTTTATTTTTTTAGGTATTTCATGTGCTTGATGTGCAACGTGTGTAATCCTTTCAGTGATAAGATGTGTAATCGTTCCAATTCTCTTGGGGTCATCTGGATGAGTGGTTTTCTGGGTTTCATGACAGTGGCCTCTTTATTGTTGAACTCTTTGCCGTTTATGTGGATTGTGTCGTTCCAAAAGTGCAGCAAGAAGGTGCCCCTCATGTGATGAGTGGTATTTTGTGGTTGAATTGTTCCATTGAAATCGTTTAGAAGTACGATGCTGCCGTCTATTTCTTCCACCGTTGGTATGTGGCCAGCCTCTTACTTATTTTATAATTATAATTATTTTTATTTTTTTGATTTGTATATATATGTTTTATTAATTATGCCAAGAATCAGCCATCAATATAACAGGACAGGTAGGGTAAATTTAAAAGCCACGCTTTGACAAATGGACAAAGTTTAAATAATAATAAGAGATGTTTAAGTCTTTGCTACTACAGCAGTGTGAGAGAGGTCTGGCCAGTCTGACGTGTGATTTCAGCGGGTCGCTATATCGGCTAGTGTGTCGGTTGATTTGCAGCTCAACAGTTTCTCATTTTAAGTCACGGTGAAGCGTCGAACCGCGCACGTACCGTAACCGAAGGGCTTTGTTCTGGAGAGTTTTGACACGTTTCCGGTTTGTCCTAGCAGCCATTCCCCAGATCTGGGTACCATATCTCCAGGTGGGCACGATAACAGCGTTATATATTGCCCTCTTGCACCTCAGAGCTTGGATCTGTTGTCCAGTTAAGGCGAATTATCTTATACCAACAGTAAGAGACTGTGGCCTGGATTTGTGACCTAAAGGTCAGTCGCTTGTCCAAAATAACGCCCAGATACTTTACCTCCTGCACTTCACCCCTGTGTATGGTGAAGCAGACATTTATGCACTTAGCCGGTTTACCACTAAGGGCGCCAGTTGAGCCTTCTCCAGGCACAGAAACGTGCCAAGAACGCTTCCCTGTGGGACTCCCGCAGCGATCGGGTGTGGAGCAGAGATTGCTGCCCTCACCTTCCCCTGTAACAGTCGCCCCTTTAGGTATGAGCGAAACAGGAGGTAGAAGGGCGCAGGTAGGCTCTTATGTCAGACGCGATCAAATGCTTGTTACACGTCGACAAAAACACCGTTACAGTAGTCTTTGTCATCGTATGCCTTAAGGATGTGATTCACCACCCTGTGAACCTGTTCAATAGCACCATGTTCTTCTCTAAAACCGAATTGATAGTCCGGACATTTTGAAATTTCCAAGCTCCACGGGTCGTGTCAATAGCAGCCTCTCAAATATTTTCGAGAGTGAAGGAGGAAGACTGATTAGTCGGTATGACAGGGGTCATAAAATTCTCGCCAGGCGCCAACTGGTTGGGAAGTACTATTCTAAGTATAGCGTTAAAGATCCATACAATAAAAAGAATCGCCCTTTCGGCAAAGCCTTCAACGTAGCGTAGCATATCTTGTCGTGCCTCGGGGATTTTTTTCTCGGCAGATGATTGACCACTTCGATCACTACATCCACTCGAATAGGTCTTATCTTCAAGTCCATCTGCAGCGGGGAGTCCAACTCATGCTCAATCTCCAATACTGCGTCGTCAGCGGCAACATCAAATGGCTGGAATCTATTCTCTAGATGGGAGGCGAAAGTTTCTGCATGCTCCTCGTCTGATCGGCAGTACTCTCCAGTTGTGGTTTTGACCGGCACATGCCGCAGTGGCTGGCGCTTAAGGGACCTAGTAGCCTTCCACAGAGAGCAGCCAGAATTGATAGTTTAGTCCATAGCTTCGAGCTTCTGCTCGAAGTGCTCTACTCTCTGAAGCTTAAGCACTTCTTTTAGTTGGCGGCACGTGCGTCGCCACAGTGCATTTGGGCTGGCGGGTGCGATGAATCGCCAGCGTTGCCTTCTCTTTAATCTAATCAGGTCTCTTGTCTTTCTATTATTACAGTAGAAAGTCGAGGTACGGGATCCTAGGACTCGCCTGCTGGACTGCTTGCTCTATTTTTGTAGTTAGAAGTTCCACAGCATCGTCCTGACTCGTATGCAGCTCCATATTCAGATGGATATACTCGTCCAGCTTACTTTGGAAGACAGGAAAATGTCTGGAGAGCAGCCTATGGTTTTGCAAGAAGTCCGTGGGCTGTGGAGTTATTTCCACAATTAAAGCCAGGTGATTGCTATGCAGGTCCTAGGAGTCAGAAATCCTTCTGATCCCAACGGGTATTCCTTGATACAGTGCCCCGCGGGAAGCCAGACATCTAGAAAGCAGTGCGCCTCTGTTGCAGTCTCCCCACAGCGAGTGACGCGCATTCCAATCGCCGCCAAAAAGCGCTTTGGATCCCACAGAGTTGGAAATAACATTGATGTCGTTAATTTTGGTTCTGCAATTGGGGTGGAAGTATTCCGAACCCAGCTCCAAGACGCCAAAGGCAGTATCCACACTCACCGTAGAAAGCTGGAAGGAACTGTTGGCAATTGTGACCAGCGGGTAGTGTTTTAATTCTTTTTTCATCTGCACTGCAACACCTCCTCCGACCCGAGCACGCTGAGGTATGTTGGTAGTGTATGCTTAATAGCCAAAAATCCTTGGCGCAGAGTTGTGCCGGAGTCTTGTTTCGCTCAGCAGGATCAATTTTGTTGGTGTGAACAGAAGCCTCAAGCTCTAACCCTTTTTCTGAAATGCCATTGGCATTCCAGATCAATATGCGTAAGGAGGTCATTTTGAGAGCAGAGCGGTGAGAATACTGAGGACTTGATTTTGGGTCCCTAACATTTGAGCCTGCATCTCAGTCAGTCTGTCGATGGCTTTGGTCATGTCCTTGACAGCGGATAATAACTCATCATTATTTCCGTTGAAAGACCCTTGGTGTTGGTGTTGTAGCTGTATTTGGATTCTATGCTGTAGCTGCTGTTCTTGTTGTAACCGCTCTAGCCTAGGGGTAATATAGGCTTGAGCCACTACCTCTGGCTGCATCAGAGTATAAGACATTCCAGCTCCTACCAGCAGAACGCTGCGCTTCTGGTATCTGATTGTTGTAGCTCATCTCTCTTTATAATGTGCCAGGAGCGTTTGCTGCTGTTCCGTAGAGGCCAATTTCCCTGGAGCGTCAATTGAGCTGTGTTATTGTTGATGGCGTTATCCCATGCAGCAGGAGACTGGTAAGCAACAGGACTGGCCACTTGGACACCCGCAAAGTAAACGCAGGTGGGTGGTACGGCAGCTGGCCTATCACATTCCGAAGAACTGCGGTTCTGGCCACATCGAACGCATCGTGGCTGCATCCGGCAGAAGTGGGCAGGGTGTCTATAGCTCGGCAGAGTCTACATTGCGCAATCTCAGTTTGCTTGCGCATGGGTTCGATCTTGATCTTTTGCCTATTAAGTATTTTAATATTAAGTACAGAAGAAGAATCGGCAAATCTATTAGTTTGATTCCTTCCTAGGGGAGGCGTGGTATGGCCCTGGGGACGGGAGCCTGAAATAGCTTGCGGCGAGTTTCTGCCATCAACCCTTTTGCGGTCCCCAATGGGGCTGGTATTTTCACCTGCAGTGGTTTTGGTCCTGACTGAGTGTTAGCTTTTAACTGAGCAAGCTAAAGCAGCAGTAGCAGCTATATATACAGTAGGGTCTATTTGCTGAGAAGGCTCTACGGCGTTGGACCATAAAGGCAGCTGATGCCTGTTGATGTTGTTAACCATCCTTTGAGAGGCAGTCGCTTTTGCAGAGGGGGCGATAGTACGCTTCACGGTCTGATCAAAGTCAATGTCTTCAATGTCTGGTAACCTCCGTGATAAATGTTTGCACAAGAAGTGAACATTTTTAAACTTTTTTAAGTAAATTTACGTCTGCAGTTGACAAGCTCACAGTTACTAGTTGAGAGTGATTGCCGTGTTTTACTCGTGGTCCTAGATTTTTATATATTTTTGCGCTTCCATCATGCTCTTTGTTTATAAATTTTGCATTCTTTTTGCTTTATTTAAAATGCATTTATTACTTGTACAAAATGCTATCTGTTGTGCAGCGCAAGCTAATTAATTTTTTGCGTTTATTGAACGTGGCGTCAGTTCCATGTTGTTGTTAGTGTTTATTTTCATTCTTTTGTTTTGGCGGTCCCCCGTGCAAACACTTGTTTGTGCGTGTGTTGGCTGGTGCATATTTCTGCTAGTGCATCTCGCAGAATATATAATTCTGTGAGAAATCAATTTTTATACCCATTGAAAATGGGTAAAAAGGGTATTATGTATTTGTGAAAATGTATGTGAAAAGGCAGTAGGAAGCATCTCCGACCCCATAAAGTATATATATTCTTGATCAGCATCAACAGCCGAGTCGATCTAGCCATGTCCGTCCGTCCGTCCGTCTGTCCGTCCGTCTGTCCGTCCGTCCGTCCGTCTGTCCGTCCGCGTATCCGTCCGTCCGTCCGTCCGTCCGTCTATCAGTCCGTCCGTCTGTCCGAATGTATGAACGCAAGGATCTCAGAACCTATAGGAGCTAGAGACTTTTAGCTGAAGGTCCTCCTAGTACCCGCGCAGATCGAGTTTGTTTCCGATATTCGATAACTTCAACCGTTTCCAAGTAATCGATAAAAGTGATATCGAAATCCTGCTTTTTTTTTTTTATCAATTTTGCTAAACTAGAACTAGACTAGAACCTTTAACTTGTTATAACTTAATAATGTGTCTAAGCAGCTCTCGAGATTCGAGTTGCTTAGCAAATATAAATTTGAGTGTCCACTCAATAGCCGGTTAGAGTCTCAGTTTTTGAATTTGCCCTCTACATATGTCAAATCACTTGCGCCTCTTTTGTCCGTGCCCAGCAACTTGGATTTATCCCCAATGCTGTCATTATCGCCTCCTCCAAGCGTTTGTCCGAATAAAACCCATGTGGTATCCCCTGGAGTTGTCTCAGTAGACCATGTATTTGAACCTGCCCCAGTCAGCGAAACTGCTTCAGCACCGTCAGCTTCTGGCCACAAAGATAGATCTGCGCGCAATTTATGGTACCTCTTTGGCCCCACCAACTCCTGTTTTATTTTCTGCCCAATTAGCTCCTATTTTGACTGTTGTTGACCCTCGTAGGCAAGTTGTTGTGTCCCGGCTCTCGTCTGACACCACTTGTGATTCATTGGCTGCCTTTATTGTTAGCAAATCTTCTGCTAGCGTGTCAATCACTAAATTTAATTTCTTCACACCTAGTGAAATAGCATCATTTAAAATTAACGTTTCACATGATTCGTTCCCAATCATTTGTGATCCTATATTTTGGCCTCCTCACATGATTGGTCATAAAAAAGCGAAACCAGCCTTTCCCTGTCACCCTTCCGGTCCCTTCGATAGAAGGTACCGTTACTGCCCCAAAAAAAAACTGCGTCCTGCGACCTAGTTTCTATTCATTATCAGAATGTCAGAGATCTCATTTCCACGCTTAAAAATTTGTTTATGGCTAGCACTTGTTTCGATTCAGATATAATCACATTTTCAGAAACATGGTTTAATTCAACCATATGTGATTTTGAAGTTTTTTCAAACAATTTCATTGTGCTTAGAAATGAACGGCCGAATCGAGGTGATGGGGTATTGATTGCCGTTAAAGCCCCTCTCCAGTCACAACCTTTGTGTCTTACTACGCCTACTGACGCTGAGATTGTCTCAGTTAAGGTGACTTTTCCATCACGCGATATTTATTTCACATGCTCCTATGTTCCTCCTTCTGATATTCAAGTTTATATGAAACATATTACTTGTATTAAAGAAATTTCTACACATGACCTATTTATAGTGATGGGTGAATTTAATTTACCGAACATCTCTTGGTCATTATTCACTGCCGAAAATTATTTAGTACCCTCAGCACAGCATGACTTTATAGATTACTTGCTGGACCTTTCGTTGTTTCAAATCAATTCAATTTCTAATCATTTGAATAGAACACTTGATCTTGTATTTGTCAACGATTACCTTATTGCTAATGTGTTCAGGTCCCCTCCTTAATCTCTTCCTGCAGATGTATATCATCCTACTTTAGAGGTTGCAATGTTCATCAGCTACCAATAAGCCCCGCCGTTGCATTCACAAAGGAAACTATTCCTTGCTTTATCAACGTATTCATGCAACCGATTAGTCTTTTTAATATGACTCGGTTGATATGAATACTGCTATTAATTTTTTTTATAACACCCTGAACTCCCTCTTAGATGTTTGTACTCCCCATTCAATTCCTTTAACTGCTTCTTTAAAGCCACTACTTTCAGACTATTAAACCAAAAATATATTAAGTCTATTAAAAAGTTTAATACGTATGGTTCGAGTATTGATTTGGCTAAATATACCATAGCCAAGTCGAACTTCTATTTTCTGAATTCTCAGTGCTTTGAGAATTGTCTTACTCTCTTCAAGTTTGCTATCTTTTTTTTCTCTTAGGATGGATAAAGCTATCAATGATGATGCTGATGCTTCTATCCTCTTTGCTAATTTTTTCTAATCAACTTACTCCTCTGACTGTCCTAATAATAATTCTTACCCTTATAATATTACATCCTCTAGCTCTATACTTTCTCCTATTACTTCCCATTCCCCTATCCTTTCTGCTATAAATTCTTTTAAATCTTCTTACTCTCCTGGGCCTGACAATATTCTTAGTTGTCTATTCAAGGAGTGTGGTTCTTCTCTTCTTCGCCCATTGCCAAAGCTTTTTAATCTATCCCTTGAATCGTCTGTCTTTCCATCTCTTTGGAAAGAATCTTATATCATTCCCCTCCACAAGAAAGGTGGTAAGTCTGATATAAAAAACTACAAGGGCATTGCAAAACGGTCCGCTATCCCTAAGTTATTCGAAAATATAATCACTTCGAATTTGCATAATTTCTGAAAATCAGTTGTCTCCCCTGTGCAACATGGATTCGTTAAGAATGGGTAAACTACTACCAATTTTCTTAAATTTACTTCCTTGGTAAATTATGCTTTCCTTTCTAAAATGCAAACAGATATCATTAACACTGACTTCAGTAAGGTGTTGACTCTGTGCACCACGATATTTTACTTTTTATACTTGACCGATTATGTTTCCCTCCGTCTCTTTTGCGTTGGATTGGTTCTTAATTAAGAGGTAGGACCCGAAAAGTAATGTTAAGGCTGACTACCTCAAAACAGGTTCACGTTACTTCTGGTGTTCATCAAGGTAGTCATCTTGTATCTTAGCTTTTTACCCTTTTTATAAATGATTTTCCCTTGGCTATTTCACATGCCTATGTACTTATGCATGCGGACGATGTGAAACTTATTCTTTCATACTCGAATCCCCTACATCGTTGCTTTCAGTATACCTTCGAGAGCTAAAATTTCCCACACCGGGTCGGTGATTTCCCATCACTATCTCTTTATCCTATCTACTTAACACACTATATATCTAGTATAATTTTCTTTACTTTATTAATAACTTCATTCTTTCTTTTTGATGTAGGCTTTAATAACGTCACTGACAAAATTAGCTATGAAAAGGGGCACAGCTGGCCGGACAGGCAAATAAAACACCTCCATTGCTATTAGAAAATTGTATTCTAATAAGGCTTTTAGCATTTAATTTTCATAATTTGATGTTTAAAACCCGTTTGCCATATCTTTTAAGAGACTTTTTATTTGATATTGCTGCCGGTTAAAAAAAAATTTTTTTTTAATGATACTTTATATCAAAAACGTATCACAGAAATTATTTTATCAGACTCGCTAGAAATATAAAAAAATCCCGCAAAAAATTGTACTCCAAAGACGCGCTCCCCTTTTTCTTGCGACAATCGTGAAACCTCCTACATATAACCTGCCCTTTTTCACTGCTACAATCTGAAAGAGATATGACTCATATTGCCATCGTTTCCCAATGCGATTGCGTGAGTTAAATCTCGCATTTAACACCGATTCGATTAACCAATTGTCCGAATAAATTGGCAACACACATTTAAACCAAAGGACTCCAGGAATTAGATAAAGAATGCTTTGATGATATTCGAACTACGAAAATTTTGTTAGAACTACAACTCAGAATTGCCAAATAGCTATAATATGGCAGAAAACCGTTGTTCAGTATTGAGATAAAGATGCGTCACAAATATTGTGTATGCAAGTATGCAAGAAAATATTAACTAAAAATTAATACCTTTTTGGAAAAGGGATATGCTCGGATATTGACAACAGATGAAATCAACGATTATTCAAAACGAACATAGAATCGTATTTGAATACGCAACAACAGTAAATGGAGAGTCTCTGAATTCGTCGTTGTTAAAAGGTCTTAAACAAATTAATCCACTCATTCCAATAATACTGCAGCTCAGAAAAGAGGAAATTGCAGTGGCGGCTAACATTAGATAAATGTTCCTGCAGATTCCAAACCAACATTATGATCATAACACTCAACGGTTTCTTTGGCGTGAGGGAGATGCTTCTTAGCCTATTCAACATTTTGTCAACAACGTTGACAACATTGATTTTCGGTGGAGTCTGCTCACCATATTATGCAGAATATTTCAAGAAATGTAATGCAGAAATGTCCATAGGAGAAATGCCAGTAGCCGTGGACGTTTTGTTTAAACAGCATTACGGATGATTTGGTTATAAGTTTCAACAACGATGAACACGCCATTAAAGGTTGCAAGGAAATTGTCAAAATACATCGCTACGGTAGCTGTGAGCTGCGCAACTTCGTTTCAAACTCAGTACGTTTAGAAGACGCCATAAACGATAAGCCGATCAGAACGTTTAGAAGACGCCATGAACGACAAACTGATCAGTAAAAATATGCCCAATATGGATGGACAAAGTGCATCTTGCAAAGTGGAAATGTACTGGAACACATCAGATACATCTCGTTTAAAAACGAAATTTCATCGAATCGCCTGTGAACTAATAGGTAAACATGTACCAACGAAACGGGAACTACTGGGTATTGTAATGGCCATTTACGACCCATTCGGCATATAAGCGGACTTAAGCCTAATTCTCGAGGCATATCTTGCCTAGAGAATTACAAACGGAATGGGATTGTTGGTGAAATGCACTGCAATATATGCATAAATTCCAGACACCACTATGTTATTCACCCAATTTAAGGAACAGTAATAATGCAAAATTACATATGTTTGTTGATGCGAGTCGAGAGGCATTTGCTGGCGTCGCCTACCTTCGTCTAACTCACAACGAGGAAACTGATGTAGTCTTTGTTATGGGAAAAACACGTCTCTCGCCCACCAAGAACGAATTCTTCGTTTCGAACTGCAGGCAGCAGTGGGAGTATGTTCAAAAAAATTCAAAAAAGCTACCAATATGTGAAAATACATAAATTTGTATTTTGGAGAGACTCAAAAATGACTTTACAGTGGATGCATTTAACTTAACGGAAATTTAAGCCATATGTCGCGCACCGAGTTACAGAGATTTTATCAAGAACGCACCTTAAACATTGGAGGTTTGTACCGTCTACCGAAAAACCGGCGTATGTTGCAACTCGTCAAGTAACCATTCCAAAGATTAGTCAAAAAAGCCTGTGGCTAAATGAACCAACTTTCTTAAAAGCATCACAAAAAAAACCCTGAATAAAACCATTTTGAAGTGTCACATGACTGACTGACACCGTATGTCAGACGGTTTTTCTACTGTGGTGTTGACCTTTTTGGGCCCATAATTGTCTCCATTGGTTGTCGTCGGGAGAAACGCTGGGCAGTAATATTTACCTGCTTAACTATACGTGCTACACATTTGGTGATTGCTGAAGATCTTTCCACAGATGCCTTCATTGTCGCTCTACGAAATTTTGTCAGTCGTCGAGGAGTACCATTTACCAGCGATAATGGAATTAACTTCGTAAGTGTCCAAAAAGAATAAGCCGCCAACGACCGTTTGCTGAACATCGAAACGTTGTTAAACGAGACTTCCCGCCAGATATTTCAGTGGATATTAAACTGCCCATCGAACCCTAGTGCTGGAGGATGCTGGGAGCGGTTAATTTGCATTATGAAGTTATTGCTTGGGAAAACCCTTCATGATGTCGCTCCACGTGTTGAGACTTTGCGCTCAGCATTAATAGAAGCAGAAAATATTTTAAATTTCTGATCACAAATTCCATATCCGCCAGAAAACACAATCATTGAAGGATCACTTATGGAAGCGATGGGAATCTGAATGTTTACCACAGCTTATGCGTCGCAGTAAGTATCACGATAAAACCGAACGTAAAGCTGGATGACATAGTCATGATTGTGGATAAATCTAGCCCCTAAGTAAAATGGAAGCGAGCACGAATTGTAAAATTTCATGTTGCGAAGAATGGCCATACACGCATGCTAGATTTTAAAACGGCAATTACAATTTTAAGTAGGCCAAAATCGAAATAAATCATATTCAAAATTTAATTGTTAATCGACAATTAAATGAATTAATTTGAAATTGACACTGCTTTAGAAATACTTTGCGTAATCATAATATTTATACAAAAGTTAATTTTAATAAACCATCGAAGTGAAAATTGTGTTTTTGAACGCCAGACTGTACAGGTAACTATGCCTCGACGCACTCATTTTGGAGCAAATGTATATGTATGCGTCTGTGCGATGCACTTAGTTTCCTATATCCTCGAGATTTCCAGGCGATCAAGACAGACGACGAAAACAAAACATTGTTGTTTTCCAAGGGATTTGTTGTTGCGTCGTATGGTAAATGCGCTAAAAATGGGTAAAAGGGCTATAATGTATATATGCAAATGTATGGAACAGGCAGAAGGAAGCATCTTCGACCCCAGAAAGTATATATATTCTTGATCAGCATCAATAGCTGAGTCGATAGAGCACCGTCGGTCTGTCTGTCCATATGTATGAACGCAAGGATTTTAGAACCTATAAAAACTAGAGACTTGAAATTTGGAACGTAGGTGCTCCTAGTGCCCGCGCAGGACGGGTTTTCGATAATCGATAACTTGCCCCACTTCCAAGATATCGATATCAAAATGCTGTTTTTGAGAAATCTCGTAAATTTTAAGAGCTGGAGACACCAAGTTTGACATAAGTCGAGTGTTCCCGACCATGGGATCCCCTGAACCCTCTTCTACCAACACAAAATGCAGCTCGCACTACTAGCTCGTTTGCTTCAGCAGTAATCAAAATTAGTTGAAAAAAAGAAAAGTTCCTTTAATTGTTTGCGCTTGCTGCCCCAAACTCGTGGACAGCAAAAACACGTTTTCTTTAATAATATTGGTGAATGATATTAATGATATTGTGCTATAGAATTTTTTAATATTCTGAAAAATTTAATTTCATTTAAATTGGCGCTTTAAGTGGTGTGCAAAATAAATTAGTTTATTTACTTGATTTATAGCTTTGTGGTAGTAGCTGGGAGGTGGCGATAGCTATAAAATGAAAGATACTATATAAATAATTATTATTCTAGAAGCTACATGGCAAGTTTTGTGACTCTAGCTCTTAAAACTTACAAGGAATGCTGAAAAAAAAAAAAAATTGAAACGTGGTAAGTTATCGATTATCGGTACGTCCAGTATCTATCAAAAGTTTAAATATAATTTTAAAGATTTGGGATGTTCCACAAATTACTTACGTCTTCCATTGTTTGAAAATAATTACCGAATGATTTACAAAGCTACCATTTACCCAGCACTAATAACGTAAGCAATCCGGAGTATACGACGTTTACTCGATAAGTTTATGAAAACTTTTTCATATCCAATTGCTAGCAGGTGATTTGAAGCCTCGTTAACAAACAAGGCTTCCGCGACATTTGCGACATTACGTGAATGCGCTGAGTTATTTATTTTAAATGCTGTAATTTAATCTGAGCTTAATGGAAGTTTTTAAGTTATAAGAATAAGAAACCGAATTACGTTTCGCTTCTTCCTAATATTGACACTGTGATCTTCTTTATAAGATGAGCAAACAACTTGCAATTGTCATGTACTTATATTGTGACACTTACCTGCTGTTGTCTGCTACTTTGCTGCTTTGAGGAGCGATGCCGGTGCAAAAGTGAGTGCTCACTTGTAGATGTCTTAGCGGTAATGTTATGAAAATGAAATTAACTTTTATCAGCTATGTATGGTGCACTGTAATGCGCGGTACTCACTGATGTGCCCAGGTGAGCCTTGAATGAAAAGCAAATGCCATTGTCTTTTACCTGTTATTGCTGAATGTTGCTGTTGCATTCTGGCTTATCATATCTGTGCCGACCGATTATGTGTATTTATAGTAAAAGTAACAATTAGACCTTTTGCAGCATGGACTGCTCAAAGAAGACCTTTCCAAAAAGACAGTATTTTATATGAAATCATACATCCGACCTCTTAAAGTATGTATATATTCTTGATCACTATTAACAGCAAAGTCGCTATAGCCATGTCCGCTAGTTCGTTTAAATCCATTAAAAAGTTTTGTCATAAATCTTTTACTAAGACCTTCTTTTTATTGCAGGCAGTATATTTGTCGAACCTCTATGTAATATAGCTGCTTTTAGAATAATTGGTAGAAAAGTAACTTCATGTATGAAAAAACTTTTTCATTCACCAGAAAAATCTTTTGAGTGACCAGTTTTTTTTTAAAGTTTTTATACCCTGAACCTATTGAAAATGGGTAAAATTTATACCATAAAGTGTATAAATTCTTGATCAGCATCAATAGCCGAGTCGATCTATCTATGTCCGTCTGTCTGTCCGTCCGTCCGTCTGTCCGTATGTATGACCGCAAGGATCTAAAACCTATAAGAGCTAGAGACTTGAAATTAGCTGTAGGTCCTCCTAGTGCCCGCGCAGATCGAGTTTGTTTCCGATATTCGATAACTTGCCCCGTTTCCAAGTAATCGATAAAAATCGATAAAGAAATCATGTTTTTTGAGCAATCTTGGAAATTTATAAGAGGTAGAGTCACCAAGCTTGACAAGTAGCTTCTAGAAAAGCATATATATATATCAAGTTTCTTTCATTTTATACCTTTCACCACCACCCCGCTACTACTTCATAGCTGTAAATCAAGTAAATAACCCTATTTATGCTGCCCACAATATAAGCCACAATTTAAATGCAATTGTCATTTTGAGGATCTTTTATAGTACAATAAGATCTATTACTGAAAATTTCATCAAGATCGGATAAGAAACACGAAAGAAAATTTGTTTTGGCTTGCAAACAAGTGCAGCAGCAAGCGCAAATTCCAAGAATTTTTGTAAACAGGTGCACATACACATTCATGCGCGTCTTCTTTGAATTCTATCAACAGCATTGCAATTGCGATTGTATTGTTTTCTGTGCTACTATTTTAATTGGTTTTTTTCTCATTGAAACTCAATTATTGGTGTGGCTGTTGAGTAGAGGTGGCAACAAGTAACGCGGTCAGTTGCAAGTTCGAATCCTGTCAGGGGAACCTTTTTTTTTTTTTTGCCATTTGGTGCTGGAATAAGAGGATTCAGGGTATCCCTTAATCGAGAGCTCCATACTTGAACCTCTTACTTGTTTTGTAAATGTTTTCAAAAATCTCACTCTTTCTAAAGGCTTAGTAAAAAATACACTTTCATCATTACATTTTATTTTTTTAAATGACAAATTTATTGGCAAGCTACACGGAGAGTGTACCATGGTTTATGGCGATAATGTGCAGAACTTATGACCCCAAGTGGGAGAGGATATTCCTAAGGGCATGTGAATGTGTTAGCAGCTGCACAGGTCTGGCAATACAGGTAGGTTCTAAATTTAGCCCAGACCTGGGTATATATTAAATTGCATATATCGTGGTTCTGCAAACTGTCTGTCTGCAAACCCTTCGGCAATTTATGTGGTGCAATTGGGCCGCTGACAACAAGAGGGGCTGTGAAACGGAGTTTGTTCAGGCAACTATAATTGGGTGAGAATCCTCAGTAATCAGTGATGTCAGCCTGTTCTTAAAGCCATTGACATCTGAAGCTGGAGGGTGGAGATTGGATCTACTGCTTGCTAGAGATCGTATAAGCTGCTATATGAAAGTAGACTAGCAGACTAGCAATCACAGCCGCTTGAGTTAATGCGCAGTCTGCACTTAAAAAAAAATGTTATTCAAGGAACTTGAGCACCCATTAACCGATAAAACTAACTGCTTTTGAATCATACCCAATCGCCATAGCAACATTTTTATATTTTTATAGAAAATATTGCACTAAATTAGCAGCACATTCATACAGCACAGCGTACAATACAATAGCAATTGTAATTCCATTTAAAGAATTCGGAAAGAACACACGCATATATAAAGAAATTTTTGCGCTTCCTGACCTGGAGCTTGCCAACATTTCCACACGTTTTCTTTAATAGCTTCTGTATTTCTTAAACGATTTGTAAGAGATCTTCTGGAGGGAATCTTATTCTGTCATAGAATATCCATATATTTGCAAAAAGACCACAGCCTTAAAAGAGTGAAATACGTATCAGATGAATCTTCACAAACATCTTTTAAAATGACTTTGAAGCCAATCGGAAGGAACACAAAAACTTTCATGTAACCATTTTCACCTATTGACCACAGTTGCGGGTGAAATTTCAATAACCGCTGAAACATTTATTAAATAATTTCCTAAGTAGGGCTTCACAAATATGTTTGAAGCCGATCGGACAAAACTTAAAACTTCCTTCGCCGCGATTTCCACTGAGAAATTTGTGGCTTGTCAATGTATTAATAACTTCTGTGTTTTTAACCGATTTCGATAAAATTTTCAACAAAATACTTGATCTGTATATACTATTCTAGAAATAACAAGTCAAATTTAGTCTTGAAACCTTAGAAAATTACTCAAAAAATAGGATTTCGATTTCGATTTTTACCGATTGCTTGGCAAGAAGGTTAGTTATTCATTATCGGAAACAACGTACTGTGAGGGCAATAGGAGGAGCTACGTTAAAAATTTCAAGTCCAGCTTCTTATATGTTCTAAAACCGACGCGTTCATATGCTCTGACGCACAGGTGGACATCTAGAGCAACTAGGCTATTGATCAAGAATATGTAAACTTTATGGGCTCGGAGATGCTTTTTTCTTCCTGTTATATACATTTGCACAAAAACAATTTACCCTTTTAACGTATTTCCCATGGGTTCTGGCACTAATCATACAATGCATATACATACATGTCAAACAGCAAAATAATCGTATCCCGATAAATCGTCAACGAGGGAACCCCAAAGGTGCTTGCGGCCATTTTATTGTGCCCAGATATGGTAAGACTGCTGAGAGTGGCTGCCGAAAAGCCGAACGTTCAGTATGTAGCCGCGCACAACGTCGCTGCGGCTGATGCTTTTTATATAAAGTATATATATTCTTGATCAGCATCAATAGTCGAGTCGATCTAGCCATGTCCGTCTGTCTGTCCGTCCATCCCGAAACTGGAAGTGGCATGGACTGCTTTACAAAGTCCGACCAGAGACTAGATTTGGAAGACAAGCCCCAATTGGGGTAAGTCGACCAATGGACATCCCATTCCATGTTGGTCGCCAGCAAAACTGGGGAGCAGCAACAGTTACGAACAGCCGATCAAAGCTGTAATTTGGTACCACGGGATGGGCTAGTGGCCGAGGTTAGCCCAGTGAGGTTGGCCCCCTTTGTGGGAGTATCGTGGTGGCCGTGTGTTTGATACCCAAATGCGGGGATAGTTTTCACTCGGCGTGGAGTTGCGTGTCAACCGGGTGCTGTACCCATAGACCAGCAGAGGTTTAGATAGGCCTCGCCCCTCACCAAGGGGGAATGTCATGGTCGACAAACATGCATTCAATTGGTACCGAAGGTTCACTGTGCAAGCAGGGTTCCGGAGGGGCGCTAGTCGCTTTGTTTCGGCTCGCTGTATTTTATGTCACATATGTGGCATAATCGAATACCGTGGTAATACACCCCCACGGGGTAGACGCCACGTTAAATAAATTTAGACTTTCTGTCCGTCCGTCTGTCCGTATGTATGAACACAAGGATCTCAGAACCTATAAGAGCTAGAGACTTGAAATTTTGTTTGTTTCCGATATTCGATAACTTGCCCCGTTTCCAAGTAATCGATCAAAATCGATGTCGAAATTCTGTTTTTTGGGCAATTTTGGTAAATAATATGAGCTAGATTCACCATGTTGATATGTTGCTTCTAGAATAATATATCAAGTATCTTTCATTTTATACCTATCGCCAAGTCCCCGCTACCATCATAAAGTTATAAATCAAGTTAATAATCCAACTTGTATTAATTTAAGCCACACATGTTGATATGTTGCTTCCAGAATAATATATCAAGTATCTTTCATTTTATACCTATCGCCAAGTCCCCGCTACCATCATAAAGTTATAAATCAAGTTAATAATCCAACTTGTATTAATTTAAGCCACACATTATATGCAATTGACTTTTTGAGAACACAAATATTCTATGGCACAATAAGATGTACTGTCGAAAATTTCATTAAAATCGGTTAAAAAACACAAAAGTTATGTGCGCCCGTGTTAGCAGCAGCTAGCGCAAATTCCAAGAATGAACACACACACATTCATGCGCTTCTTCTTTGAAATCTATCAACATCATTGCAATCGTGATTGTATTGTTTTCTGTGCTGCTTTTTAAATTGGTTTTTTTTTTTTCAATAACACTCATTAATTGGTGTGGCTGTTGGGTAGAGGCGGTGGCAGGTAGAGCGATTTCGAGACCTACCGAGGAAACTATTTTTTTTAAATTTATCTTTATTACTACTAAATCAAACGAGCGCGTAACGCGAACTTCTTTTGGTGTTGGAAGAAGAGAGTTCCGGGTATCCTCTAGTCGGGAGCTCCCGACTAGAACCTCTTACTTGTTCATAATATACATATGTATGCTAGTTTTAAATCCTTACAGCCCAAAAACATATGTGTGTATGCATGCGCAGAGTGTGCCTCGCTCTCACTCATTGCTTTGTGCGCTCAAAAACCCCGAGATCTACAAACATACATACATATGTTTGTGTTGTGTGGATGTGCGCACTAGTAGATCACGGCGTTTGTCTGCGAGCCAGAGATATTTTCTTCAATTGTGTGCCCTTTGTGCCTGTTGTAGCAAAAGGCACACACATTCAAATGCTCTATCTGGTATTTCTTCGTCCAGTCAGGCATAATGAGAAGAATCTGATTTATTTTAATTTAATAAAAACTTAAATGACCCAAATGAAATATTTATATTTTATATTCCAATATTTTTGCTTACTGTGGGGACCTATTTTGCTTAAAATGCAAAAAATAAAAAACAAAGTCATATTTCTGCAAGGGTAATTCATCTTCGGCTTGTCGAAGAATTGTAAAAAAAAGACCAAAAATTGAACATTTTCAAATTTTGCGACTTGCTTGTGCACACTAACAACCTTTCGAGGAAGCAGTCGTGTCATATTATAAAAGGGTTTGGCCCGTCATGTGCAAAACTCCTATTTTCCCTGCTAATTGTAAAGGTAAGGGTACCTGGACGTTGGCATGTGTGCATGATAACTTTTGGGCCGGCCAAGCATGTACACTTACACACTTTTCTATATGGATATAAGTATCTATGCGTTTGTGTGCGTGTTGGTTGCCAGCCTGCGCCTGCCCGATGCAATTTGACAAGTTTTGAAGTTTTTGGCATTTTACACAAATTTGTGCGAATGAGCCGATCAAGGGTTTGTCGTGAGACAGAGATATTTACATCAATGGGTGCATAAATTTGGGCGTTTTTTCGTTTTTTTTTGGCATGCCTACGGTGGGCTTGCGGCCGCAAAAGGCAGAAATGTGTAAACCGTTAATAAAAAAACAGGTGAACCGCACTTGTCGCTCGTTTGCACTTTGGTATGGATGCATGCTAGACATTCTGATCGTTAATTGCCTGCCATAAAACCCTTTAACCCAAAATTTTTACAATTTTTTACATAAAAGGATCACTTGCATTTTTTCGTGATCTACTTGTGCGCACATCCACACAACATAAACATATGTATGTTTTTAGATCTCGGGGTTTTTGAGAAGCTATACAGGGAGAAAGAGATGCACACAAGCGCACAAAGCAATGAGTGGGAGCGAAGCAAACTCTGAACATGCATACACACACATGTTTTTGGGCTGTAAGGATTTAAAACTAGCATACATATATTATGATAAAGCATCAGCCGCAGCGACGTTGTGCGCTGAGCGAGATGCGGCTTCATACTGAACGTTCGACTTTTGAGGCCGGACGTTCGGCTGCCACTCTCAGCAGTCTGACCAAAGACAATATAAACACTAAGATGAGTATCGCCCATACATTTGCATGCGACGCAAAATTTCTAGCCTGGCGTTTCATCTCGTCTTTGAGGCTTCGCAAGACATGTCTGCGGCTTGCTGATGCGCTGACACGAGCAACGAAGTTAGTCGCCAGCCTGCCTTCAGCAAAGCTGGTCGATGGGGCTTTGTGTTGCTTCGTTTTCGAAGTACATTGAGCGAACAGTTTTAAGCTTACGATCGACGCAAAGTACTTCTGCTTTATCCATGTAATGCATGCTTTATTTAAATGATACATTACCCTAGATACTAATAAATTTTACAGGACAATTTAAGAAAAAATTAATTTTTTTACAAAGCTCATCATGTGCAATAAATATGTAAAGAAAATAGCACACATAGATTAATTTTACTTTTGTTTTTGGACAGTGTATGCTCGAGAGAAGTTCTTGTCTCAGCCAATGGCGTAAAAGCACCTATGTTTGCATGTATGAATTATGCATGCATAGCTACATCAAAATATGTATATATTGGAGAAGAGCTGTCGTAGTTATTAATATTTTCCATATTAGTTTAGTAATTTCGAGTGCAGCGAGTTTCTTAGAGTTCCTTTGTTCGCACGTGTATTTTCTAACCGTCCCAGAACCACGCTCGATAAATGGCGTTGCCACTATTATCTCACTCGATAATACTTAAACAACACTGTCTAAATGCAGACCTATACAGCACCATCTACAATCGACAAGTAATTATCGATAAGGCGCTTAATTCAAGCAAATCATCTATTCCCCGACACGGCCTTTCTGACACATTACACGTCCTCGTGTATCCAATACATTTTTTTTTAATCTTTATAAACAAACTTTAATTTCAATCAGTAACCTTCTTTATACCTAACTAATTTCTTAGAGTATACTCGCTTAACATAACAGATTATTTATCATTTTCTTTAAACATATTCGTTTTCATTATCTTCATTAAATTTTTATCATTTAATTACATGACATCACATCAATTATATGCGTTTCAACAACATATTTTCCTCGTTATGATCTTCTTATTTCTCTGAATCCACAACATCAACAACTACTAGAGCTTCAGGGCCAGGTACCGCCACGTAGCAATCAATCACTACCTTCTGTTTCAATTGTACCACTACCGTCTGTTTCAACGGCTTCTCTACCGTCTGTTTCAACGGTTTCTCTACCGTCTGTTTCAACGGTTCCACTACCGTCTGTTTCAACGGTTTCACTACCGTCTGTTTCAACGGCTTCTGTACCGTCTGTTTCAACGGTTTCACTACCGTCTGTTTCAACGGTTTCACTACCGTCTGTTTCAACGGCTTCACCTAGCGGGTTCTCTTCGATTTCTAGCTCGCTTGGTACCTGCCCATTCGGCATACTTCTTAAGCTCTCATGCGGATATTTGTATTGTCTTTTACCCTTCATACATTTTAGCATATACCTATCATTATCTAATACCTTTATTATTTGAAAAGGACCTCGAAACTTAGGATCGAGCTTCGTTTGGTGTGTTTCACTGCTGTTTAAAAGAACAAAATCACCCTCACTGAATCTTACTAACTTTGCCTTGTTTTTGTCAAACCTAAACTTCTCATATTTGCTCGCAATTTCCATATTTTTTGAAGCTAATGTTCTGATTTCGGTCAGATTAACCTCAGTTTCAGATTCACTAATTTAAATTAAACCTAAGGGTCGAGCAACCTTTCCCATTAACAGTTCCAAAGCACTCGCTTTGGTGACTCTATTTACAGTACAATTAAAAGCTAGCTGGACCTCTCCCAATGCATTTTGCCAAGAACGCGCACTTGTTTCAACAGCAGTTAACAGATTCTTCAATGTGCTCATCACCCTTTCCACTTGACCATTCGCACGACTTGCTCCCGTAGCTATCAAGTGCAGTTTTATCTTCTAAGATGCGCAGTAGTCTACAAATTTAGTACCCGTGAAACTTCTTCCCTGATCCGCCACAACTCGGTTCGGCACGCCAAATAGAGATATCGAGGATTTTAATGCCATAATACAACTTTCCGCACTTAGGGTATAAGTATGGTACAGATAAAGGTACTTGGTAAATGCGTCTATCTGTACAATGACATATTCTTTTCGATCACTCTTACCACTAAGCTTGCCTGAAATGTCTATCAGTACTGTGTGCCATGGAATGCTTACTTTTGGAATTGGGTGTAACTCAATTTGTGGTTTTCCTGACTTTGATTTTGAAACTCTGCAAGTTATGCAGTTTTCCACAAACTTTCGAACGTATTTAGCTATGCCTTCAAACCAGTAATGGTCATACACTTTATCGAGTGTCTTTTCCCATCCTAGATGCATAATGGCTTCATGCACTTGGTTTATAACCGACCATCTAAACGCTCGAGGTACTACTGGTAAACGAAGAGTTTTGCAGTTTCTCTGAATCTTCCTATATAAAACACCTGTTCTTAAATCGTACGTCTTCGAAATCTCTAATGGATAGTTATCATTATTGATTTTTTTGGTTTAACTCAGCAATATCTTCATCTCTTTGTTGCTCTGCCCGAATCCAATTTTCTGAAAGCTCAGCTAATTCAATTCGCTTTTCAACAATCTTTGACTTTTCGGTGAACTTATTGTAAGGTAGAGGATTTCTAGACAAAAAATCGACGTGAGCCATCCGCTTGCCTTCACGATATTGTATATCAAAGTCAAAGGTTTGAAGATATTCCCACCAGCGGTGAACGCTTGGCACCAACTCTATTTTTGTTCGGGATGACTTTAACGAATTGCAGTCAGTGAAGATTATAAACTTTCTGCCTTGTAAATAATTCCTAAAATACTTAACTGCCTTAACCACGGCAAGAGTTTCAAGTTCATATGAGGTGTATTTGGCTTCGGTTGGGGATGTCGTCTTGCTATAATATTCTATCACGTGTGGCTTATTTTCGATCCTGTGTAGAAGTATAGCTCCATATCCAAGAGCACTTGCATCCGTGTGTAGCTCAATTGGGTACTGAGGATCGAAAATAACCAACACTGGTTTGTAGGTAATTATGTGAATTATTTTTCTACGAATCTCTTCATGTTCATCTTTCCACTCAAAATTACTTTTCTCTGACGTAAGTGAATATAGAGGTTTCATCACTTGTTAAAAACCAAAAACAAATTGACGGAAATACGATGCCAATCCTATAAATTGACGCAACGTTGTAACCGATCTAGGAGGTGGCAATGCACTCAAGGACTCAATTTCGTGTGTTTGGGCGAATCTCACCTGCCTGCACCTTATGTCCCAAGTACTGGACCGAAGTTCTGAGAAAGAAGCACTTTTCTACATTAAATGAGAATCCAGCCTTTGTATGAATATCCAAAACGATTTGTAACCTCTAGAGCCAATTCTTTAGTTGAAGCTACAATCATAATGTCATCCATGTAGACAATAACATATGAATAGCAACAGCTCCTAATGCTTTCAATATTGCTCTTTGGAAAACTCTCGGCGCATTTTTAAGTCAAACGGCATTGAAAGAAACTCGTATTACCCATCCGGGGTAACAAACGCAGTATATTCAATAGACTTTGGATGCATTGGAACCTGATAGTAACCGCTTGCCATGTCTAAACAGGTAAAGAATTTCGCTCCTCGGAACCTGGCTATCTGGTCAGCTATCAATGGTAAAGGAAATTTATCTGCGACTGTATTTGAATTCAACTCTCTATAGTCTACACAGAGCCCCGCAGATCCATTCTTTTTTTTGACCAGCAACGCAGGACTGGCAAACGGAGAACAACTGGGTCTGATAACCTTGCACTCTAACAACTCTTGTATTTTAATTCGAATTAGCTCTCTTTCACTTGCGCTAAATCTATATGGTCCTCTCTGTACAGTTTTGTTTTCATCAATCAACCGAATACTCATTTCACCTGTACTGACACGGGTCTGAGGAGTTCTCATTATAAACGAATCAAAGTAAGATTTTAACAATGTTATTAATTTGTCTTTGTCTTCGCCATATAAATCAGTTTCTATCTTATCAAATGAATTGTTTGACAAAGTAGTACATACGTTTACTGTTTTATCTTTTACTATCTCTACTCCCTCACAGGATACTAAAGTTGAGTATCCTTGAGCTAAAACTTCACGACCTAACACAATATTGTTTCGCATACATTCGTCTGGTATTACATGAAATATTACATTTAAACTATTTCCATCCATTACATCGCAAACAATTTGGATCGTACTATGAACATTTACATTACCAATACCTTTTAGTGTTACAACATTACTTGATCTTTTACCACTTAATTTACTTACAAAACTTTCTTTAACTAGCGAACATTCTGCTCCTGAATAAAACATAATCGGAATATTCTCACCTCGCACCAGCATACTATATGGCGCTATATGACCCTGCTGCGTACAACGATAGCAAGTGATGTTGCTCTTTCCATGCTGTTGAAGAGGTTGAGGAGCTCGGTGATCCTGCCCCTGCGATGTACCCTCAAAATGCTTTCGACTCCTGCAATCGGCCTTCTTGTGCCCCATGTTACCGCAAAGATGACACCTGATAGGAAGCATCTTAAAACGCTTTGCATCCGAATTCTCACTTCCAAAATGTTGTGGCCTCTTGTCAAGCGTAAACACTTGCAACTCACTCTGTAAGTCGCGTCGGTTTTGAATATTGGCTGTGTATGCGATTTTCAGCACACGACGATCAAAGTTGGCCAAATGTCCCAAAACAACTGATACAGCAATATTCTCAGTGTTCATGTCTCGCCATTTTGTCACGAGTGACGTCACTGAACAGCTTGCATATACCGAGAGACCTTCACCGTTGCTCGGGCGGCTATTAAGCAAATGTAAAAATGCGGCTGCTGGCCTCTCTGTATTTGCATATCTCGGTTCGAATAACTGTTTGAACTCCGGCCATGTTATGCCCGCGTAACAAATTTGGGACAGCCACTGAGATGCACTTCCTTCAAGAGAATTACTTAGTGCCAAAATTAAAGAGCTGCCTTGCAATGGTTGTTCGCTTAAAACGATATCAACTGTTGCACACCATTGCGTAGCGTCTGATCCAGGAATGTCTGCGTTAAATTTCGGCAAATTAACGGCGCCATTTTGTACAGACTCACGTGCCGGCGCTTGCAAAGTTTTTGCCAACACCAGGAAATTTTGGTTTTGCTGTTCCATCAGCATACGCAGTTGATCCTCCATGGTTAATTGGCGAGGATTGGATCCCACTTCTGATATTGGAGAAGAGCTGTCGTTGTTATTAATATTTTCCATATTAGTTTAGTAATTTCGAGTGCAGCGAGTTTCTGAGAGTTCCTTCGTTCGCACGTGTATTTTCTAACCGTCCCAGAACTACGCTCGATAAATAGCGCTGCCACTATTATCTCACTCGATAATACTTAAACAACACTGTCTAAATGCAGACCTATACAGCACCATCTACAATCGAAGCCCAAAGTAATTATCGATAAGGCGCTTAACTCAAGCAAATCATCTATTCCCCGACATATATTTGTGTTGTTTTTCACTGCTCTAACTTTGGCTGGCAAATAAATAAGTTTTGTTAGTTTTCTAGCGCTGACCATGCACGATCTATCCCAAATTTATATTCACCTATGAATGTTGTGTACTGAAGTTTTTAAAGTCGATGCAAATATTTATATAATTTCTTTAAATTAACTTATTAATTAAATTATTATTATTTTTAGGAAATAAAAAAATTAAAATAAGAGTGCAAATTTTTTGTTTGTAAAGATTCATTTTCTCAATTTTAATATTTAATAAATATTTGCATCGACTTTAAAAAACAGATGTTCTACGGAGTCAACCTCAGTACACAACATGCATTCGTATGTGAATACAAATTTGGGATAGGTCATGCATGATCAGCGCTAGAACTCTAATAAAATTTATCTCGTTGCCAGCCATTGAGCATTGAGTAATAAAGAGACAGAGGAGGCTTTTGGATCAAAAGCTCTTTTTCGAAACAGTTCACGAGCGATAGCAAGGTTGCAAACACAATTGAGTATAACTCAATGACAAATTGCAAGCACAACACTCGGCTGTCTATAGCTACTTCTGCCGTTGCCCAAAAACCAAAGACAACTTCAGAACATTTCCCATATGAACCAACAACAACCATAATCAAAACAAACGACTCGACAATAAAAAAAGCACACCCCAAATTCTGTCCCTGCTATCCCTTTTTGGTTTGAAGCTACAGCCTATGATCTAAGCTTCTACACTCTTCTAACTCATTGTTGTGGTTTCTAAGCACTGCTATGCCTTTAATTCGCAAAGTTATGCCTTCTTCTTCTCCACTCGCTTTCAACTTGCAAGCAGCCCGGCAGATTTTATAATTTTTCATTTTTCGATCAGCAAGGCACCCTTTCTCAAATAGGGTATTTTAACTATTCATAAGTTCTGTAACCAAGTACCACTAACCTTCTCATATACACATTTTTATCTAATCTCTGAGAAATATATAATATTGTATTTAGTGTGCAACTATTAGTACAATCAATAATAAATATTTTCTTTAAACATTCTATACCATATCTATAAATAAGGGTATCGATGCCTCGACACGCCAAATAGTTGTTGGCATGTGTGTCTCATCTCACACACATTGGCAAAAAATATGCATGTATGTGTTTTCCAAGCCAAGGGAAGTATATGAATTTGAGAAGATTGCAACATTCTGTTGCGCATGTGACGTCACATGCTAGGCCTTTTTGTATGCGACCGTTGCGTACAATAAAGTAATACATTATTAAATACAAACATTATTATAAAAGACCCTATTAATATATTACTTTAATGTACGTAATAAAGATAGAAATATATTCTAAGCATCACAAGAAATGAAATTCTTCAAAATGTGACGTCATAGTATATGATGTTGACGCGCCGTGTGCGTAACCCTTTGATTTAAATGGCATGGCCTGCTCGCATTCAATTTTTCTACCTACTTGCGCCGAGACTCGGGCTATGCAAGAACAACATTAGAACCCAAATAGTGTTGTTATTGTTTCTACGCGCCGCCTTGTTAGAACGACAGAGAAACCAGCAACAAACACAGTGGCATTATTTGTCCCTTTTCTTTGCACTGAGTTTCCTATGTCCTCATCATCGCGCAGAAACTTTTGATCAAAACGGACGACGATAAAAACAAATGCGCACTGTTGTTGTTTTGCGAATGATTTGTTGTTGCTTCCTATAGAAAATGAGCTTTATTTTTGAGTTGGATTTTGCGTTTGCGGACCATCCCGATCTACCTCTCATGATTTTCAAAACGGTAAAAAAAGCTCGGAGCAAGCCTTCAGCTTTTGGATCAAAAGCTCTTTTTCGAAACACTTCATGAGAGATAGCGAGGTTGCAAACAAAATTGAGTATAACTCAATGACAAATTGCAAGCACAACACTCGGCTGTCTATAGCTACTTCTGCCGTTGCCCAAAAACCAAAGACAACTTCAGAACATTTCCCATATGAACCAACAACAACCATAATCAAAACAAACGACTCGACAATGAAAAAAGCACACCCCAAATTCTGTCCCTGCTATCCCTTTTTGGTTTGAAGCTACAGCCTATGATCTAAGCTTCTACACTCTTCTAACTCATTGTTGTGGTTTCTAAGCACTGCTATGCCTTTAATTCGCAAAGTTATGCCTTCTTCTTCTCCACTCGCTTTCAACTTGCAAGCAGCCCGGCAGATTTTATAATTTTTCATTTTTCGATCAGCAAGGCACCCTTTCTCAAAATAGGGTATTTTAACTATTCATAAGTTCTGTAACCAAATACCACTAACCTTCTCATATACACATTTTTATCTAATGTCTGAGAAAAATATAATTTCGTATTTAGTGTGCAACTATTAGTACAATCAATAATAATTGTTTTCTTTAAACATTCTATACCATTTCTATAAATAAGGGTATCAATGCCTCGACGCGCCAAATAGTTGTTGGCATGTGTGTCTCATCTCACACACATTGGCAAAAAATATGCATGTATGTGTTTTCCAAGCCAAGGGAAGTATATGAATTTGAGAAGATTGCAACATTCTGTTGCGCATGTGACGTCACAGCTAAAGGTTTTTTGTGTGCGATCGTGGCGTACAATAAAGTAATACATTATTAAATACATGCATTTTTATAAAAGACCCTTTTAATATATTACTTTAATGTCCGTAATAAAGATAGAAATATATTCTAAGCATCACAAGAAATTAAATTCTTTAAAATGTGACGTCATAGTATATGATGTTGACGCGCCGTGTGCGTAACCCTTTGATTTAAATGGCATGGCCTGCTCGCATTCAATTTGTCTACCTACTTGCGCCGAGACTCGGCTATGCAAGAACAACATTAGAACCCAAATAGTGTTGTTGTTGTTTCTACGCGCCGCCTTGTTGGAACGACAGAGAAACCAGCAACAAACACAGTGGCATTATTTGTCCCTTTTCTTTGCACTGAGTTTCCTATGTCCTCATCATCGCGCAGAAACTTTTGATCAAGACGGACGACGATAAAAACAAATGCGTACTGTTGTTGTTTTGCGAGTGATTTGTTGTTGCTTTCTATAGTAAAAGAGCTTTATTTTTGAGTTGGATTTTGCGTTTGCGGACCATCCCGATCTACCTCTCGGGATTTTCAAAACGGTAAAAAAAGCTCGGAGCAAGCCTTCAGCTCTGTCTCTTTATTACTCAATGGGTCTTACTCTATCTGGGCACACTAAAATGGCCGCAGGCACCCTTGGGGTTCCCTCGTTGACGATTTATCGGGATACGATTATTTTGCTAGTTGACATGTCTATGCATTGTTTGGTTAGTGGTTCTGGTCATAAAAAGAAAAACATCGAACCGACTGCTGCGTGGGACCACCACAGGTAGCGGATAATTCCATTATCATTATCATTTAATTGTAAAACTCACAATCATGTAATTTTTTTGCAACATTATTATATATCGCTAAAAATCTGAATCCTAAAAAACTCTTTCCTAAAAAGTAAATAAATATAAATTAGTAAATAAAAAAACCCCGAAAAACATTTTAAAACGAGTGCATTTTTTTATAACTGAAAGCATTATTGTTTTTCCGGTCAGGGTCTCAATCGTTAATGAATAATTACATTTTCTCAGCGTGCTTTGAGTTATTTGTGATTAATTATGAGCCTTAGTTGTGAAATTAACAGTGACGAAGTGTCTTATTACGATTACAAAATCTTTAAATGAAAGCACGCAGAAAGAATAACATGGACTGGCAACAGTTGCGTTCAATCCTAGACGGCCTTTTGCCGCATTGACAGCTCAAACCGAAGCCTTATAATATCATCAAATTAGTGAGTTGACACGAAATTCACACATATGGCAATCCTTAAACTCAGTCTATAAAGACGTATACATTTTGGACGAATTCCAGTGCTACGAGCTACGAAAAGTGTCTTTCAGAATTCCCCGGTACATAGGAAACGAAGCGTGGTGCTATGCGCCGCATGCCGCGAACATACTTTTCGAAAGATACAATGGCAGCTCGCGTCACTATCAAGCGGTCATTAATTTAGTAGCAAGATTAGAGGTCAAGTCGACGCTGTACTAGCCTCCTTCAATACAGTTTTAAACTTTAAGGTCATCATTACCAACCTTGATTTTACTTACAATGATAACAGGAGATGGGTGAACTCAGACTGGATAATTTAATTCAACATTGACCTTGCTAACTAATAAGGTAGCGCTTTTAGAATCGATCAGGAAAATATAATATAGGTAACTACTTTCCGAAGATGAACAAAATCGCTAACGAGGTGACCCCAAAGAGCAAAATTTGATCACAGCAAAGAACGTCAGGCACCTGAAGAAGCAGGAAATTGCACACACTCCAATCCCTTCGTCTATCGGGAAATGTTATATTGACGTTTTCTAACGCAACAAATAGCGTAAGGTACTATCGAACATGTAAGCGCAACGCTTACGGTACTGATGAACTTCTTCCCACGCGCTAAGCAGATGTACTATGATAATGAGCACGCGTCTAAGTCAAAAACCATCAAGACTCTGCTATTGAATAATTTTGGATTCAACATTGTCAATTTTATTTTGACATTCGATTTTCAATTTATTATTCCAGTTCTTTTTGTTGACACCGGACACGTACACGACTTGTTATCAAGAAGATGGCGAGTAGTTTAGACTTCTTGAGCACAGCCTTTAAGGTGATGGCCGGCACTCGCGACGCAAACGACTTACAGAACATTAGAATTAGAGAGCCACAGTTGGTCGATTCGAACAATGGACAGCTAATGTTAAACACAAATAAGCCGCTTAACAGACTCCGGTTACCATTTGTTTTAAAGGTGGCTTAAAAATAGCTTTAAAAATAGACTCAGTTAGGTAGAAAAGGAATGCTCACTACGGAAATATGTAACTTAATGCTCACAATAATCCTTTCCATGTAAACACCGAACATGACCATGCTGATCTAGAATATATTTTTGCTGACCAACTTTTAGATTCGACAAT
Organism: Drosophila montana; assembly: GCF_035044405.1. Taxonomy (NCBI): domain Eukaryota; kingdom Metazoa; phylum Arthropoda; class Insecta; order Diptera; family Drosophilidae; genus Drosophila; species Drosophila montana. The sequence continues at coordinate 107,561 of NW_026996949.1, forward strand.
CACCAGCCCATTATATATATGTATCTAGTTTAAAAATGTTAAATCAAATAATGTTATATATTACATCATAGAGTATAATTAAGTAAATTTTACGTGCAACGAGGTTATAATCTTGCCGGATCGCAACGGCTGCTCCCTGCACCTCAAAAACAAAATTGTGGCGGTATGCGAGGATCAAGTATTGACCCTGACGAATTACACAACAACGGCGACTACAACTTTCTGCTCACAAGCAGCGAACGGCTCGTGCGCTCAGGGTCCACATTCTGGTGGCATGGCACATTGCCAAACATGGGCGAGCTACCTCGATCCAGTTACATTGGTAGAAAATGGCGCATTATCATCAACGACCGGTTATGTCGTTGCTATGACGGAAGCATCGAAACCAAAGTAGCCGGGACGAGCCTCGTCACATTTGACCACTACGCTTTTAAACGACTCCAAACTCGAATAGTTGTCTGCCACGATCGAAAGATGGTTGCCAGCAACACGCGAGTTAGTGAACCTACCATACAGGGTATATTCGATTCGGCTCTACCCGCCAAACCGCCGAGTAACACTTTGTTGCAATGCTGATCTAGCACTTTGACAGGATGTTAGCTGCGACAGTTCTTGTGCAAGACACTTGAAGTGCTGCAACAGCAGTTTCTTATATACATGTTGCTAGCATATAAGTAAACGATTGTATACATTTAGCTTAGCTTAAGCTTGCGAAATAAAGATACAGTAAGTTCATTTTGGAACATGCAAGAGAAACGTTGCAGTGATCATTAAACTCGTACTTTATTCAAACAATCGAATAACTGTACCATTAAATTGTACTGCTAATATTGGTAACTGGCGCAGCCGCTCAAAGAACATATGTACAATCCCAAAGACCACGGCCCAAGGACCAAGGATGAATATCATATTATGTCAAATTTTGTAAGTAGTTGAGATCACATTATGTGACCACTCTGTGAAAGTTTTGTGAAAGTTGTTGTACAATGTTAAAAACTATGCAAGATAATACTATTTTAAACAAAAAAAAAGAGGAAAAAGAAACCAAAGAAATTGATAATAAATAAATAAGTTAATGTAAAACACATATACGTGATGCTAATAAATTTCTACTACTACAAACAAATTTATATATGTAACAACAATTACGAAATATCAAGTTAAAAGCAGCAAATGATGTGCTAAAATACACAAAAGAATAAAACGATTCGCCTAATGTAGCGTCAGGCCATACGCCCACACATCGCTGAAAGCGCGTATCAAACCAAACAACTAGTTCGATGCTGTTTTTTGGCCTCAACAACGTGTGCGGTTCTTAACGTTCGAACAGCGATGGTGGGAAACAGTTGGTGCATAACCAGCCGCATGTCTAAGTGACCGCGAGTTGCATCAAACGCTGGACACGGATCAGTCATTGTTGAATAGGTCACTGAAGCAAGTTGATCAAACACATCCACACGCTGGACGCAACTCGAACTGATTCGAATCGGTCACTGAGGCGTACGGTAAAACTCATAGCGGCGGTCCGACGGCTGTATCAGTAAAATCGTTCGAACATAGTACAGTGGGCAGAAAAGCCAACAGGGCAAAGAAAATTTATATTCTCACAACCCAATAAAGGCAGCCAATAGGCAGAAAGGCAAATAAATCTAATAAATATCAAATGAATATAAAAATAAAAAATAAATTGTATCTAATAATAAAATAGTGTCAAGCGCGAGTTGCAACAAACGCTGGACGCGGATCAGTTCATTGTTGAATAGGTCACTGAAGCAAGTCGATCAAACGTATCGACACGCTGGACGCAACTCGAAAAGGTTTGAATATGTCACTGAAGCGTACGATAAAACTCATAGCCACGTCATACGATTCACGCTGCCAATATTACTAGGGCAAATGAAATAAAAATAATTTTCCAACAAGTACAATAAATAAACAAGTAAGAGGTTCTAGTCGGGAGCTCCCGACTAGAGGTTACCCTGAACCCTCTTACTCCAATCCCAAATTCAGCTAGCACTAAAGATAAAATAAATTAAAAAAAAAAGTTCATTTAGCAGGGTGCGAACTCGCAACTGACCTCATTACTGCCGCCTCTACTCAACAGCCACACCAATAATTGATTTTTATTGAGAAAAAAACGAATTAAAATAGCAGCACAGAAAACAATACAATCGCAATTGCAATGCTGTTGATAGAATTCAAAGAAGACGCGCGTGAATGTGTGTGTGTACATGTATACAGAAATTCTCGGAATTTGAGCTTGTTGCCGCTGATAGGAGAAAAGTCAAAACACGTTTTCTGTAATCGTTTCTTTGTTTCTTAACCGATCTTCATGAAATCTACAGTACATCTTATTGTATAATACTATAGAATATTCGTGTTTTATCAATTGCATTTAAATTGTGACTTATATTTGTGGGTAGCATAAATAGGTTTATTTACTTGATTTATAGCTATGAGGTAGTATCGGGGAGGTGGGGATAGCTATAAAAAGAAATAAATACTTGATATATTTATACTATTCTAGAAGATACATGTCTAGTTTGGTGACTCTAGCTCTTATTATTTTCCAAGATTGCTCAAAAAACATGTTTTCTATATCGATTTTTATCGATTACTTGTAAATGGGGCAAGTTATCGAATATCGGAAACAAACTCGATTTGCGCGGGGACTAGGAGGACCTACAGCTAAAATTTCCCTAGCTTTTATAGGTTCTGAGATCCTTGCGGTCATACATACGGACTCACGGACAGAAGGACAGACGGATGGATGGATGGACATGGCGGGTTCAGGGTATAATAAAACATAAAAATAAACACATACACAAATGCACATTTTCCTTCCATTTTGATATACAAACTACCAATTTTACAATGCTATATCTTGTACAACAGCCGAAACATAACTTATTAATATGTATACAAAAAAATATATAAGAAAAAAAATTACTGCCACAATCAATTACAGATACTAAAACACATATACAACAATCTAGGAAGAGAAGTCTACACAGCCACAATACACTCCACACATATACAGATGCAAAGAATTCTTAAAACAAACACTCACTACACTACACACACAGTTATATCTAAATATTGTTAAGACAAATTAAGTCAAAATAGCTTAAGACCTTTCCAACAACGTCAAATCTAGAATAACTAAGTTAGAGATATAAACCAAGAACCGAATTCCAAATTAAACAATTGCACCCAGCAAACACTAGGAGTAGGATCAGAATCAGTACTAGTTTATCGGACATTAGGGAAGACCCCGACCAATAACTCGAGACAGTCACAAGAATACCCCCAACACCATCAATGATTTCGACATCTAGCTCTCCTCCACCCTACCAAGCTGCAATAACAGCAAATAATATGGACTTAGTTTCGTCTCTTAGAATTTCGGACATAATCCGCTTCCTACCGCCTAATGACGGTAACCCCAAAAAGCTAAGCGATTTCATTAACAATGTAAAAGAAATCCTCCTTCTAATTAGAGAAACCGATACGGACAAATGCTCCTAAGGGCAATTAGGCAGAAAATTGAAGGCAAGGTTGATGATGCGGTTCACACATCTGGAGCCAGCCTTAATTGGGATGAGATCAAGGTTGCATTAATTCTGCACTGTTCCAACAACCGAGACGAACAAACTCTCATGTTCGAATTGCATTACCTCGCTGATTATCAATACCCAGTACAAATTTTATTTGAAAAAATTTGCGAGATCATAATTTTTCAAATTAACAGATACCAAAGAATGCGAACCAATTCTTATCAAAACAAAGAAGGAATTGTTCGCAAATACCTGTCTAAATACGTTTTTAATCCACTTGGATTAGCAGTAAGATCTATGAGACCTACTTACCTCCAGGAATCTTTTGAATGGGCTATTAAAGAAAGGGACATTTATTTCCAAGAGAATAGCACGAATCAAGAAACCAGGAAGGCAGATTACAAAAAAAAGAGTAGTCAACCTGACGTACACCAAAAGGGATATCTAGGATATAAACGGTCTAGGTAGTATAATAAAAGTAGTAACAGGAAATATGTACGCAAAAGACGCCCAATCCGTTACTGATAAATTTAATGATATTAAAGAAAACGAAAACCAAATAACAGAAAATGTTAACAGACAAATAATATTTAACAAAAAAACTATCCTAAGATTTGAAAATATTACTGAACACATAAATCAAGAACAGGGAATAATTAATAATTTTATTAAGAACTATAAAACAATATATACAAAACACTAAATGTAGAATACAACGAAATACATAAATCCTTCGACGTGACCGTTACTTCATTCCAGGGGGGGAGGAGTTACCGAATCTACCTTACAGGGTATATTCAATTCGGCTCCACCTGCCAAACCACCGAGAAACGGTCATCGCCCACACATGACCAACACAGCATTGTAACACTTTGTTGCTGATCTATCACTTTGACAGGATGTTGGTTGCGACAGTTCTTGTGCAAGACACTTGAAGTGCTGCAACAGCAGTTTCGTATATACATGTTGCTAGCATATAAGTAAACGATTGTATACATTTAGCTTAGCTTAAGCTTGAGAAACAAAGATACAGATAGTTCATTTTGGAACATGCAAGAGAAACGTTGCAGTGATCATTAAACAATCAAATAACTATACCATTAAATTGTACTGCCAATACTGGTAACTCGCGCAGCGGCTAAGGGCGGCCAGCGTCCTTTATTGCGAAACATACGCTGGGAAATCCGAGGCGTCTGCGATGCACTTTTGGAGTAAAGGCAGCCGCGCTCTGCAGGAGAACAGTGTTCTTTAGGCTTAGCTTGAATATTGTTTTTTCTTGTATTAAAATCTTTATTTTGAATACAATCGAGGCAGTCTGTCCTCTAATAAATAATTGTGCATACATAACATATATTCCCAAACAGAATCGAGTTCGTCAGTGTTGAACTCATCGACGACGGAATCTTCTGTCTATATAGAAGCTCAATAAAACACGGAAGAAAGAAAGAAGGCACGTCCTTACACTCCTGTGGTGCCAATTAAATAAGTTATGTGCAATAGATACATGCTGCCCATTAGCACTAGTTTTTGCCCTTCTGCCTCGAATTATTTCATATTGAAAATGTTATAATTGTTCTTGGCTTTAAGTACGTACATACATATGTATATCTACATTGCGCTAATGCTAATAATGCTTGTTGTAAAAGTGGCGAACATGCTACTAGCAAAGAGATAATCCGTATGCAAAATCTCTTCATGCAAACGACATCATGACATTTATTAACTGTATGCCAAGCAAAACAATTTTACTTTTTAGAGCATAGACTAATTTCAAACTTTTGTTTTTCTTTATACAAGGTCATTTAATCCCTAGGTCTATTTTAATATAGGCTCCTCTAGGTACAATAGTAGTCTGGTTTTTACAGTGTCCATCCCTGTTCCCCTTTACCAATCCTAGAGTCGTCCCTACCATTTCCAAAAAACTCTATATACGACTTTATTAATTTGATTAAGAACTTCACTCCCATTTCCGACCAGAATGCAGCCATAGAGCAAGTGTGTACCTGTTCAAAATGTTAAATATCTATCTTGACTCCAAGGCCTTTTAAAAGCATTTGAGTTTTTATCTGTACATAAATGGGAATAATTTAAAAAAGGGTTGTATGTATAATTTATTTTATTTTATTAAACTTATAATGGAAAAATTTCAAATGAAAATGATATTTAATAAATTCATATTTCACAACGCAAGCTTTGCCAATGGCATTCACACAAAGACGATTCTAAATAAGTGTCTATCACACACTTGCAAAATACATGCCGATTAAACTGGTTAATAAAGGTATAATGGTTTAGTTGAGACTTTTGTAACAGGCAAAAAAAGAAATATCCGACCTCAAAAAGCAGCATCAATAATCTAGTCGATCTAGCCATGTCGCGTTCGATCGGCACGAGTCTAATTAAGGGAACCTTTTTATACCCTGAACCCATTAAAATGGGTAAAAAAGGTATAAATTAGTTGTGCAAATGGGTGTAACAGGCAGAAGGAAGCATCTCCGACCCCATAAAGTGTATATATTCTTGATCAGCATCAATAGCCGAGTCGATATAGCCATGTCCGTCTGTCCGTATGTATGAAGGCAAGGATATCAGAACCTATAAGAGCTAGAGACTTGAAATTTTAGCTGTAGGTCCTCCTAGTGCCCGCGCATATCGATTTTGTTCCTGATATTCGATAACTTGCCCCTTTTCCGTAGAGTCACCAAACTTGACATATAGCTTCTAGAATAGTATGTATTTATATCAAGTATCTTTCTCTTAATAGCTTTCACCACCTTCCCGCTACTACATCATAGCTATAAATTAAGTAAAAACACCTATTTATGCTGCCCACCAATATAAGCCACAATTTAAGTGTAATTGATAATACACAAGTATTCTATATCACAATAAGATGTACTGTAGAAAATTTATTCAAGGTCGGTTAAGAAACCCAGAAATTATTAAAGAAAACGTGTTTTGGCTTTCCTCGTATCAGCGGCAGCAAGCGCAAATTCACAAACATTCATGCGCGTCTGCTTTGAGTTCTATCAACAGCATTGCACCCCCCACCGGGGGGTGCGGGGAGGTGGCGATAGGTATAAAATGAAAGATACTAGATATATATATACTATTCTAGAAGCTACATGTCACGTTTGGTGATATATATAGGTTTGGCTCATATTTTTTGCCGAAATTGCTTAAAAAACAAGATTTCGATATCGATTTTTATCGATTACTTGGAAACGGGCAAGTTATCGAATATTGGAAACATACTCGATCTGTGCGGGCATTAGGAGGGCCTACAGCTAAAATTTCAAGTCTCTAGCTCTTATAGGTTCTGATATCCTTGCGTTCATACATACGGACAGACGGACAGACAGACAGACAGACGGACGGACATGGCTAGATCGTGTCGGCTATTAATGCTGACCAAGAATATATATACTTTATGGGGTCGGCGATGCTTCCTTCTGCCTGTTACATACATTTGCACAAATCCAATATACCCTGTTTACCCACTTTTAATGGGTTCAGGGTATAAAAAGAAGCTTAGAAACGCAAACAAAATAAATAAACATTGCGGAGCACAAATCAATCACACTCAAATTGAGAACTCTCTCTTGAACTCCTCCAAGAAAATGAGACTGTGTTTTTCAATCGAACAGACGGACATACTTTAAGTGTTCCACGACATGATGTACTATGATGTAACGAGAACAGGGACCATCAAAATGCTTCCGGCTCCAAGGACGCTTTATAGACGTCAAAGCGCTGAACCGATATCGAACGCCAGAGTTAAAGCGTTTTTAAAGGCAAGAATCGTAAAAGCCTTGGAAACATTTCCAACATTGACGCACGGTCGGGTAGCCAAAAACCTCGGCGCACGTGAGCCACGAGAGAAATAAAAATATATTTGCGATGTGTTCGTTTGCTCTGCCAGCGACTTAGCCTGGAAACGGAAGGTGGCATAAAACACACGTATTAGTACAGCAGTTACAAAACAACCGTTTTGCAAAAATAATATGGGACCTATTTTGCCTAGAATTGTGTGCAATTCAGAATATTGGCGAACTAAAGCATTTAAGTTACGCATAAAATGTCCGCAAGGTTAAAAAGGTGGAATAACTGCTCAATAAGAGAAAATCTGGTAAGGCTCTTTACTAAACAGTCTTTAGGTCCCCTAAAAATCTTCCTTAACAGCAATTAGCTGAGAAAATCTGAAAGGGCAAGGTGGAGGGATCAATAGGGAAGAATCCCAATTCTTCCAGAGCCGGTTTCTCTACGGACGGCAATTAAAAAGGGTCGCTGAATAGCATAAGCACCCTAAATTAGCCAAATGGTAGCTATACCAGCAACCAATTGTAAGTCAGCAGATTACTGCTAGACTCTCACTTACTGGGGTGTGTGATTTTGGATCAAGTAGGCACAGATGGGATGACGACTTAAACGCTTGCTGAGGTGAGGCAGAATCGAAGGCGCAAGCTGATCGTTCTGTCGTAGTATGCAATGGGCCATTGGAAGTTTAAGTAAAAATAAATAGGTACCAATACACGGAAAAAGTTGGTAAAGCAACTAAAGGCCAAGACCAAAAGCGTTTAGCGCTTAGCAGATTTACATTTCCACTGCCTTCGACAATACGTCACATGAATAGACGAAATTAGAAAAGGCGTATCAATGCCGATCGCAACGTGGATTCTAGAAATACTTAGATCAATCATAGCCACGAGCAGTCTCTCCTATCCTCTGGGCATAGACGAACTGCTACACAAGCTAAATAGGCTATTTTCTTATCATCTGAATAAAAGGCTGGCACTAGCAGACCATCTAGTCTTCAAATACTGTAATTAGTCTAACTCTTATCTTACTGGGTTGGTGTACCAAAGCAGCAATAGCTGAATTAACTAGACGACAACGCCTAGTGAGCATTGCTTGTATGCGTGAGTCTCAATAATGTCGCCGAACTAAAAAGTGGTGACCAAACAGGTTATCTAAGGGTTCTTAAACCCTTAATCAATAACCCTATTCTACGCATCTCTAGGGAGCCGAAAGCCATAATTATATTTTACATTGACTCCTCAGTACCAGAAATCTCTGGAGAACAACTGTGTTCTGTATACTTACCGGCTCACAAGTCTGGTATACAGATGAATACAAATTGGAAAATATTATTACGTGGGCTCGTTTTTTTTTGGACATAGGTTTAACAATGACCATGGTTAAATCTCCTACTATATTTCCAGCAGAATTACACACAATCAGTGCACGAGAGAATCTACGCAGGAAAATACAGGGCGCACACATCAATATATTCTCTGACGGTCAAGGGCTGCTGCAAAATGTTTTTCTGTTGTGGCTACCCCTCACAGACTCCAAATGCGGCTTATCAACCTCACACGAATCTAACAATCTATCTCACCAGATATTGTGCTTGGGAATATCACCTAAAAAATCAAATCTATTTGATAAAAACATAAGGAGATTTTGTAAACGATATCCTGAGACATCAGAACACATTTATCTGAATACCCTGTACTCTGCAGATGTCGATTTTGGATTTTTGGCGACTTTGGCCCAAACAGGATTTAGGAAAATAGCCCTTTGAGTGCCTTCTTTTATAGGAAGCTTAACATACAGTGGGCCTACAGGCCGGCATAAAAGACAGTAACGTGTGTTTCCTGACAAGCGGCAGTATACAGATGACCAAGAGTATATGAAACATTGACTTTGAATGTGATGATTTCGAAGCGGTCACCTCTAGCTATGCTCTATGAAAACGAAAGAAATTAACGAAGGTTCGGAAGGAAAGGAACGTTATACGGGCGCAAGTAGATAACAAGTATCTCCCGACGCATTTATATTATATTCCAACAAAACTGCGATACCTGAAAGAATCTGATGGTTTCGATTCTCTCCTTTCCCTACCCACCCTACTTATGTCTCCCTGACACTATGTGGGTAGTGACCCTATTTTCAGCTCAATTTATATTGTCATTGTCTCAGACTTAAGTATGCTTTACTCAGGACAATAGTACAAACAATTAGAACAATATTTTGATTTAAATATAGTATAATTTGCTTAGCTGCCTCGAGTACTTTGCATTAGTTTTTATTCAGCGAAAAGAAAATTCTAGGCAGCCTTCTTACCGATGCAGCTAAGTATCGAGGCAGCTAAGCAAATTATTCTGCATAACAATTTAATAAGTTCTATAAGATCCCCTGGTTTCGTTCATTTCTCTTAATGAATAAAAGGTGGAATATGATTGATTTGAGATGTAAATATTTGTTACTAACAAAATGGGAATGGCCTATACAGGCTTATTTAGACAAAAACACGGATTGGGTAATAAGTAGGCTTTTGGAGTATAAGATCGTATCGGCGGGCATGAATATATTAACGTTATATATATATATATATATATATATATATATTCCGCATCGTTGAGCTCAAGGTCCACGAACTTCAGCCTGATCACCTTTCGCAAGTTAATTGTCAAGTTTCGAAACTTTGATTTTGATACAGTGGTACTCATATTATAATAATTTATGAACGTTCCAAACGGCACAACCAGTGGACCACTACACAAATTGATTACAAGAAACGTTTAAACATATTAGAATTTTTGGGATAGTATCTTTTCTCTATATTAAATTAATATCGTGGGGTTTTGGTTGACATGGGGTTGTTCACTTTTTTCTTTTCTTGGTGAGGTTAAGGATGGGGCGCGATCTTTACCAGGACTGGGATTTCCGGAGGAACTTCCCAGCGCTCCCGCCGGGATCCGTAACTCTTCTTCGGATCGTGTGAATCCAGTCTGTTCACCACCAGCCGGGTAGCTACCAGTCTCTGTACCCGATGCACCCGCAATCGATAAAAATCTAATTTCTTCACAGCGAATCCTATGGACCCACAACTTATTAAAATTGATGCACTACTATAGGGGATAAGCATACTTTTTCTATCCACCTTTAGACAATGGAGGCTAAGAAAATTATGTATATAATAAACCAACTTTAGGTATAGACTGTACTTTTCTCGTAGCCAGTACGCAAGTTATACGTCGTCTGATCTCGAGCCACTTCGAAGCAATAACATATAACGCCTAAATTTAGTTGCTAAGCGGCACATATTGCTTCCAGTTAATTCCTCTCAAAGCTAGAAAGATCACCTTGACACCATCGCTGTCCTCTTCTACTGAGCAGACTAGTGGACGCCTTTTCCAGCACCAAAACTCGCTCACTACATTAATAGAGAACGCGCAGGGTAAATGCAAGCGATTAGATAAAATGTTGGCGCGCAGCGCTCTCAGCAAAAGCTGTCGGTAAAGCTTTAAATAAAGCTTAACTTACTCTTTTTATCTTGACAAAATGCTTATCGCTAGAGAACATAATTGCACAAGTGATACGCACTCATCCTAATCTGAACTCCTCTATGCAATATAAGATAGCTTCCAGATTGATCAGCATATGTTCAAAAGTACATCTGTGTTATAATTTTTGCTCAGTACCTAAAACTGTCCACTACAAGACCTAAGAAATTAAAATCCTTACAGATAACCAGGCGAATTACTTCAAAACTTGGATGAGAAACCAAAGCCTTTCTGTGGGATCCCTTCGGCTTCTCCTAGTACCATCGCAGAAGGATTATGTTTCCGATAATCGGTAGCTTGCCCGGTTTCCAAACAATCAATAAAAATCGATATTGAAATCCCGTTTTTTGCGCAAATTCCTTAGGTTTTAAGAGCTAGAGTCGTCAAAATTGACATGTAGCTTCAAGAGTAGTACGTACAGGTCAAGTATATGTATATGTATATGTATATGTATTTGTATTTGTATATGTATATGTATATGTATATGTATATGTATATGTATATGTATATGTATATGTATATGTATATGTATATGTATATGTATATGTATATGTATATGTATATGTATATGTATATGTATATGTATATGTATATGTATATGTATATGTATATGTATATGTATATGTATATGTATATGTATATGTATATGTATATGTATATGTATATGTATATGTATATGTATATGTATATGTATATGTATATGTATATGTATATTTGTATGTGTATTTGTATGTGTATTTGTATGTGTATGTTTCTGTGTATGTGTATGTGTATGTTTCTGTGTATGTGTATGTGTATGTTTCTGTGTATGTGTATGTTTCTGTGTATGTGTATGTGTATTTGTATGTGTATGTTTCTGTGTATGTGTATGTTTCTGTGTATGTGTATGTGTATGTTTCTGTGTATGTGTATGTTTCTGTGTATGTGTATGTGTATGTGTATGTGTATGTGTATGTGTATGTGTATGTGTATGTGTATGTGTATGTGTATGTGTATGTGTATGTGTATGTGTATGTGTATATGTATGTGTATGTGTATGTGTATGTGTATGTGTATGTGTATGTGTATGTGTATGTGTATGTGTATGTGTATGTGTATGTGTATGTGTATGTGTATGTGTATGTGTATGTGTATGTGTATTTGTATGTGTATGTGTATGTGTATGTGTATGTGTATGTGTATGTTTCTGTGTATGTGTATGTGTATGTTTCTGTGTATGTTTCTGTGTATGTGTATGTTTCTGTGTATGTGTATGTGTATGTGTATGTGTATGTGTATGTGTATGTGTATGTGTATGTGTATGTGTATGTGTATGTGTATGTGTATGTGTATGTGTATGTGTATATGTATGTGTATGTGTATGTGTATGTGTATGTGTATGTGTATGTGTATGTGTATGTGTATGTGTATGTGTATGTGTATGTGTATGTGTATGTGTATGTGTATGTGTATGTGTATGTGTATTTGTATGTGTATGTGTATGTGTATGTGTATGTGTATGTGTATGTTTCTGTGTATGTGTATGTGTATGTTTCTGTGTATGTGTATGTTTCTGTGTATGTGTATGTTTCTGTGTATGTGTATGTGTATGTGTATGTGTATGTGTATGTGTATGTGTATGTGTATGTGTATGTGTATGTGTATGTGTATGTGTATGTGTATGTGTATGTGTATGTGTATGTGTATGTGTATGTGTATGCATATATATATGCAGTTTTTCAGAATATTAATGCATTTCATTTTGGTAACGTGTATTACGATTTCTTGCATATCTTACTAACGAAAGTTACGTTTTCTAATTTTTAAAGTTATATAATCTGTCAATGTTGTATTCTCAATTCCGCATCAGATTGTCTTTTTATTTTTTAAGTAATTTTAACTTTAAAATTAAATTAGTTGAGTATCCAAAATATGAACTAAAAGTGTAACCATCCAATATCAGCGCGTCTGTCACTGAAATAGGATAATTCTTATATCCAGCCTGTACTATAGTGTTTTTTTATTTTGCAACAACAACTATCAGTAGCAGTGGACATAAACCCTACTCCTCTCCAACTAAGCATGATTACACACACATGTGGAACGTATGCCAACAGAAAATTATTACTGGGGTGCCCACAAGAGTATTCAAAGTTTGCTTCATTTGCAAACCTAGGAAACACTATTTTGGATTTTCAGCACATTCTCGTTATTTATTTATCATTCATTTTGACAAGCAGCAACAAAAAAAAAACCAAATATAACATTCGTTCTGCCAATTGTGCCAATAGTACGGTTGTGAACAAGGTATCGGCAATGGTCGATAGTAACAAGAAAGTGTGGTTTACCGTTCACAGTTCACGATTTACTTAAAGCGCGCAACAAGGCGTTCAGCAGGAAGTAGGACCGACGATAAAAAAAAATACTTTTGACACATCGCGTAGCACGTCCTATATGAAACTGAATCGAAACAAGAGTAGCGACGACAATCGGCGCAGAGAACACGACGCGTACGTGTGTACGTACTGATATGGTTGTGTGCAAATGTGTACAGGGACTGTTCTAGGTTCCACAAGTACAAGTAAGAAGTTTATACACAGACACCCAAATTTGTCAAGTCGGCGACTCGGCCATTCCCTGCTCGGGTTAGAACGTGTGGTATTTTAGCGAACAGCGCAGGCGTCGAAAAAAACATGTGGATGCCAATTGCATTAGAGATGCTCGAAATGTAGTATACTACAGGAAACGTAAAAGTACGCGAGTTACCGCATTTCACTTTCGTAAGCGTACAAATACAAGCATACTACTGGGGTTATATGACTAGACGGGATATCAACTCAAACATTTAGTGGAGTGGTTGACAATATGAACAATAGATACAAAATGTGTACAGATTGGATGCCAAAATGTATTATAGTATAAAATAACTCAAAAAAGTATTATCGCTAGACTTATTGGAAACAATATTTATGCATTCAGATTTCTACACTAGTTATTATAATATTGTTATTGACCTTATCGCCAACACTTATGTGGGAGGTATTTAGTTCGTGCTACCCCTTGATGCCCCAGCTTCATTTGACGACTGCGTGGACAGGGAATATAAGTGTTTAAAGAGGTCGAAGTTGTGTTCGACAGATTCGCACAGGCACCTCCACGATAATGTGGTCCTTGGTTTCCCTCGGATTTTTTCGTAATAATGCATTGCTGCAAGTTCAAGGAATTAGGGTATCGACAGCAATCAAAAAAATTATACACAAACAAAAGAATATTTTAAAAATTTATATAAATATATATACACTATTGTAAAAAAATTGTAATGTCCGTTCGATTTATCAATGAATATTTTATTACAATGAAGTGCCTTTTTAGGGTGTAAAATTGATGTCTATCTCTACTATAAAGAAAACTGTTTGGCTTGACTGACTGACTGATTGGTGATCAACGCCCAGCCCAAACCGTAACAGCTGGGTAGCTGAAATTTTCACTGTAGTCACCTTAAGTGATGAAGGTGCATGTTAAGACGGGGTATCGGCAAATTCTTCCCCAAGTGTGGGAAAATCGCGAAAAACGTTTGTGCGTAACGTTTTGTTTACCATTCGATCGGCCTCAAACTCATTTTCAAAGATGTTTGTTCAAATTCATTTCATTCACACTTTTTCAAAAAATCCATTCCTTCTTGGTGGAAATGGTGGTCAAAGATTTGGTGAGTGACGTTTCGCTCTCAAATTCATTTTCGAGGATCTATATGAAAAATCATTAGAGACTTGTTTCACATTGTTCACAAAATTAAAGCTTCCTCGGTGGAAAGTGCGATTTTAAGATATATATGGAGAAATTTTAAGTTTTGTCCGATTTGCTTTAAACTTATTTTTAAAGCTCTATATGCAATTTGGGAAATTTCACCCGCAAATGTGGGAAAATCGCAAAAAACGTTTGTTTGAACCTTTTTTTTTACCATCCGATCGGCCTTAAACTCATTTAAAAGATCTTTGTTCGAATTCATTTGAGTGGTGTTTCACACTTTTCGAAAATCCATTCCTCCTTGGTGGAAATGTCAAAGATTTGGTGGGGGACGTTTCGTGTTCAAATTTATTTCCAAAGATCAATATGAAAAATCATTTGAGACTTGTTTCACATTTTTCGCAAAATGAAAACTTCCTCGGTGGAAAGTGCGATTCTAAGATATTTATGGAGAAGTTTAAAGTTTTGTCCGATTTCCGATTTCAAACTTTTTTCAAATCTTCGTATAAGAACTTAATGAATACATGTTTCAGCGATTTGGGGAATTCCACTCACAACAGTGGTTAATTGGCGAAAAACTTTTGTATAAAACTTTATTGTTTACCATCCGATCGGCCTCAAACTTATTTTTAATGATCTTTGTTCACTTTTCAAAAATCCATTCCTCCTTGGTGGGTGACGTTTCGTGTTCAAATTAATTTCCAAGGATTTATATGAAAAATCATTTGAGACGTGTTTCACATTTTACGCAAAACCAAAGCTACCTCGGTAAAAGGGCGATTCAAAGATGTTTGGTGAAGCTTTAAGTTTTGTACGATTTTAATGTTGTCGCCGCTGCCGCTGTAGCTGCTGCCGCTGTTGTCTCTGTTTGTCGCTGTCGTTTCTGTAAGCTTTGTTGTTGTCGTCGTTTCCGTTGTAGCTTAGCTAAGGTGTCCTATTTTATGGTGCGCTCCCACGGATGGGCTGTTTGGTGGAATCCGCTGACGCAGAGCACGTGGCAGAGGTGCATGCATTGGGGCCGTGATTACATTTTGCGTGTGCATACTTTTTTGGTCAACTTCGTCTTTAACTCCACCCCTTTAAACGAATACCTCCTTGGATACGATGTAAAAGCGTTTTTGATTTGTAACTACGCTCACTTCTGCAGCTGGTTCTGCTTCCACAACTTCTCTGGTTATCTGCTGTGTTGTAGCGAAGAACTTTGGTATCATTGAGTACGCGATGATTTCGATCATTAACATCAAATATATTCCAGATAGCGTAGAATTAATTGTTGTTGTATCGTTATTGTAGTTCTTCAAGGTTTCGAGCTTCGTCGACTCTGTTTATTGCTGCAATTATTTGAAATAGGGGCGGTGTGGCTTCTGCGAAGACTACTTCTTTTGATTCATACACCTCATCTTCGATAGCAACGGTCGGGTCTTGGAACTAAATTAGAAATGTTGCTCTGAGTTCTATTTCTTCTTTTTTGATTATCAGCTTTCCGTCGAAGTCATTGAGTAGTATTGTTCCGCCGAATAGTTCTTTATAGTGCGGTACATGTTGGCTGTTGTGCAGAAGTGGGGTTATATGTATCGTTACTTAAGTCTATTAAATTATTCTTATTACATATGGTCTTATGGGCTTATCGCTATAAGATTCGCAAGAGTCTTTTATTGCGTATATCGTTTGGCCGCATTTCACAATGTTTTCGTATTTTATTTCGTTTATTATACCCTTGCAGAGGGTATTATAATTTTGTCGTGAAATGTGTAACACATAGAAGGAGACATCTCCGACCCCATAAAGTATATATATTCATGATCGGTATCAACAGCCGAGTCGATATAACCATGTCCGTCTGTCTGTCAGTTTATGCGAACTAGTCTCTCAGTTTTAAAGCTATCTTTATGAAACTTTGCAGAAGTGCCTCTTTCTGTTGCACGCGTACATACGTCGAAACCAGATGGATCGGGCCACTATATCATATAGCTGCCATAGGAAAGATCGGTCGAAAAGTAGGTTCTTGTATGAAAAACGTTGCTGTATGGAAAAATTATTTGCTTTTCAAGATATCTTAGCCATACTCGTCTTTAACTATTTTCCCTGTGCTTCTTAGATATAAGCAAACCACTATGAGCATTATGAAATGGTTGGGTCTGCAAGGGTATTAAATCTTTCTTTCTCGTTTCTTTATGTTTCTCTCTTATCTGCTGCCTTTGTAAATCTATTTGTTGGGGATCAATTATATTTTGATTGTCAAAAAATGTACCTATTGGTTTCCCTTTTACTGTGGAGTGTACTGATTGATTATACAGTTGCACTGCTTTGAAGATTAGATCTTCGAAGTTTACGATACCCTCGTCCTCTTTTATACATAGCATGATTTCGGTTAATGTTGAATGGAATCGCTCAACCTGACCGTTACTGGTAGATGTGTATGGCGGTAGATATGTATGGCGGTAGATATGTATGGCGTATAGACTGTTGCCTTTAGCTGGTCTTGCAGCAGAAATTTAATGGATTATGCGCTCAAAGCTTTTTCGTTATCCATGCAACTAATTTCTGCATGCCGAATGCAATCATGATTTCGTGTAAGGGGTGTTTTAAATCTTCAGCTGCCTTTGATTTAAATATTTTGACTTGAGCGTATTTTGAAAATTTGTCAATGGCAGTGAGTGCTAGATTCTTCTAAGTTATGAATAAGCCGATATGGAGTACCTGACCTGGGTACGAAGGTATTGGTGTTGTTTGGATTTCTCCACATGGTGGTCGTCTATCGTATTTGGTTTCTTTGCATGTTTCGCATGCTTTTGAAAGTGATTCTGTTTTCTTTTTAATATGTGGGAAAAGAATCTACTTAAGATCTGTATCTTATTTTCTATGGGGTTCCTATGTGCTCTGGTGTGTTCTTTCGTCAAAATATTGTTCTGTTCGTTTTCGTCTGTGACGTCTACTACGGACCTTATATGAGCTGAAGTGTCAAGGGAATATATTTTGTATCTAGCCCATAATCGCTTCTGAGGTAAACAACCCGTTCACAATTTTTGGGTCAAGTCGTTAATGGAAGTGGTAAGATGGAAAATGTATACTAAACTCGAATGATTCCTCGTTTGAGGTAAAAAAAAACTTGGTTCTTAAATACGTTAATTGGTACTTCCATAACAGGTATTAGGTTGTGCGAGGAACTCTCGTCACTGTGCACAGTATTTATTTGTTGATATATGGGATTCCTAGACAACGCATCTGCTACAACATAAGATATTCCTTGTTTATACCTGAGCTCGTGGTTGAACTCTTCGAGATAACTCTTCCACCTCTTGAGTTTACCAATATGATTTTTGTTACTAAAAGCAAAGGTCAAAGGCTGGTGGTCAGTAAATATATACTTTAGCGGTACCGTATAGGTACATCCGCAAGCTCTGGAAAGCCCAAACTATGGCCACCATTTCTTTTCGTTTGCGGCATAATTTTCTTCGGATTTCGAAAGAGTACGGGAAATGAAAGTAATCGGTCTCCCGTTCTGCTCGAGTACTGCTCCAATAGCGAAATTCGAGGCATCGGTTGTCAATTGGAATTCTTTACCAAAGTCGGGGTATGCTAGTATCACGTCTCGGGAGGCTAGTGCTCGTTCAATCTTGTCAAGGGAGTCTAACGCTGCATTATCTAGAGTGATTTTTATTCTAGCTGAGATGTTTTTAGAAGATCTACCATTTTCTCCCCTGAGAAGGGTAGTAAGGGGCTTTGCTATTTTAGCGTAGATCCCGTATGAACCTGCGATAATAGCTCGATAAGCCCAGAAAAGATCGTACATCATTCAGAGTTTCAGGTACGGGAATTGCTTCGATGGCTATCACTTTCTCAACGTTGGTTTTAATGCCATTTTTTGAAATAGTGAGCCCAAGAAATCAGCTTCCATCTTAAAAAATTCGCATTTATCGATTTGAATCTTCATGTTAGCTTTACTTAAAGTTGTGCAAACCATTTCGAGGTGTTTAGCGTGTTCATCCTCGGATTGAATAAAGACGATAATATCGTCAATGTAAACGTAGCATATCTTGCCTACCTGATCCCTTAAAATGTCGTCTAGAGCTCTTTGAAATATGGAAGGGGAGTTCTTCAGACCGAACGGCAGTCTAGTGAATTCGAATTTCCCCCCATTTACGAAAGCGAAAGCCGTTTTCTCAATGTCCCTTTCTTCGAATGGGATTTGATGGAAACCACTCTACAAATCAATGACTGGGAATTACTTATTTTCGCCCAATGCGGGGTAAGAGTAATGTTTACAATATACTGTGGTATCTGACGTAGTTATTATTTCGCCTTCTACCTTAGTAGTAACGGGTCCGCCAAATAACTTTTTTTTTTGAAAATGCTATATAAAAAAAACTACTGAATATTTTCTCAAATTTCTTTTTTTATTTGAAAGTACAATCCTTCCGGTTAATAATGTAAAATAATTTCATTCAAATGGCTGCCTAGGCTGGCCATGCAGTAGCCTACACGATCGGTCCAATTTTTAAGCACATTATCGATTGTGTGCAGCTGTATTTCACCAATGGCTTCACGAATATTGTCCTTTAAAGCGTCAATTGTCTCTGGCTTGGCGGCGTAACACTTATCTTTGAGGGCACCCCACAAATAATAGTCCAACGGTGTCAAATCGCAACTCCGAGGTGGCCAAACGACATCAGCTCTGCGGCTGATAATGCGATCTTCAAAAACAGGGCGCAAAACATCGAGTGTAGCTTCGGCTGTGTGGCACGTAGCGCCGTCCTGTTGAAACCAAATGTTGCCAATATCCTCCTCTTCAATATTTGTGAACAAAAAATTATGGCGTCATACCGAGGTCCTATGCAAAATTCGTATCAATGATGTCTCCGAAATGTTCAATTGTTGAGAACGACGGTGAATTGATGTTGATGGCGCTTGACGCACACTTTCTGCCACAGCAGCAATATTCTCGGGTATACGCACTGTTTTTGGCTTTTCACGCTTTGGTTAATCGATGAGGATGCCAGTTTCTTTCACTTTTTTCACAAGATAACGAACATATGGAGCTGAAGGTGCTTCTCTTCTTCCAAAATCCGTACGCAAATTTCGCACACATTCTGCAACATTACTATGATTTTCAAAGTAATGTCGCAATATTTCCCAGCGTTGTTCAAGCGTATACACAACCACATTCGTTCAGCGGAAGGATAAAACTAATTATCTGTCAGACATGAGCTAAGTGTTACCATTCACGAAATAAGCACAAGTTGAAAAAAAAAAGTTAGATGGCGGACCCGTTATATGTCAATTGATCGATATATTGTTTCTGAGTTTCGGACATGTGATATGTTCTAATTTTTAATATTGTTAACCGCCTGTGTCTCTAGTTGCTCTATGTTAATTCTGTAATTTCCATTTATTATAAGTACGTTGTTTCGTACGTCTATGCGTATTAGCGTATCGTTACCCAGAATTCCATGGAATGTTTTGAGTGTTGGTAAAAGAAAGAATTTAATAGGAACGTCTTATAAACCAAAAAGGTAATGTCGAGTATGATGGGTAACTTTCATTTGCTCACCAACGGAATTGGCGAAAAAGGGGTTTTCGTTGAGTTTGGGGCTCTGAACTAAATCGGACTGAATATAGTTTTGATTGGATCCTGTGTCAATTAAAAATCTAAATGTCATGCCGTTCCTCGCTTTGCACTGAAAGTATGGCAACGAGGAACTATTTAATCTAAAAAATAATCTGCCGATACGGGCATGTATTCCTGCTCATTATCCTCTTGATATTGACTAGGCAGTTCTGCAATTCCCTCTTGTTCTATAGTTTCGAAGTATCCCTGTTCCTCCACACCGATGGGATAAGGTGATTCTACCTCATTCCCGTCTGTCGTCGGCTCCATATTTCCGGTAGCAATGTGAAATTGCCTTTGGAATTTCTGAGGGGCTCCTGCGTAGGCTGCGGCAGGTGGAATGAATTCATTCCTTTGATCCTGATTTTCTACTAATCCACACTAATCCCAACGCATTTATCGCTCTTGCCGCTCTTTGGGACGGTCTGAGTCTGCGTAGATCATTTTTTAATTTTTCGATCTCGTATTCGAGCAATGGGAATAGCTAGTGTGAGGTAGTATGCAGGGAATCTTCCAGTGTCTGGAAAACTCTATCGTTTTCTTCAATGTCGAATACACGGAGGTCATTTTGAAGGTGCCGTTTTGGACTGCGGCTGAACCCATTTTTATTGGAATTAGCTGTGAGTGTGAGTAATCTAGAATTGTTGACAACCCAACGCATGTTGGTAGGAATAAACAGTAACATAATATTAGTTTTTCTTATTATTTTTATGGACTTTTCTACCGGTTTTAGTCGTAATGGTAGTATTCCCGGTTTCTGCTACTATTTCTTTTCTGTATTTGGGTGTGAGTTTTGAACCTAGTCTTTTGTCTATTTTTACGTAGATAATATCTCCAATGTTATAGTTATTTAATTGCTTCTTCTTCGTATTGTCGTAGCTAAGATCTTTTTCTTGTTATACCCTTGCAGAGGGTATTCTAATTTTGTCGTGCAACGTGTAACGCATAGAAGGAGACATCTCCGACCCCATAAAGTATATATATTCATGATCGGTATCAACAGCCGAGTCGATATAGGCATGTCCGTCTGTCCGGCTGTACGCCTGTCCGTCTGTCAGTTTCTATGCAAACTAGTCTCTCAAAAAAATTTTTCACGGACCACTTATAGGGTATTCTTCTGTAGATTAGTTTTTATGTAAGGTGATTGAGCAATATGAATTTTTACATTATTTTATCTTCAACTGAGATTGAGATATTAAGAATAGTAACGCAACAAATTTAGAATGTGTATAAAATAATCAATTTGAAAGATGGGTAAAATTTCAGAATTATTTTCACTGAATAGAAAAAATTTTCTACACCGATATTGAGAAAAGGAGTTTGAATTAATTAGTTATTTAAACTCTAGAAAGTTTTTCGTAAATATTGATTTGTATCCTTAAATGTAATTTGTTCACTTATATTTTGATTTATATTATTTTTTAATTTTTCTTAAACTTTTTCAATGTAATTTATTCAATTTTTTCTTATATATTGTTTCATGTTTTTATACCCTGAACTCATTGAAAGTGGGTAAAAGGGTATTATGTATTTGTGCAAATGTATTTAACAGGCAGAAGGAAGCATTCTCCGATCAGCTTCAGCATCAACTGCCGAGTCGATTTAGCCATGTCCGTCTGTCCGTCCGTCCATCCGTCCGTCCGTCCGTCTGTCCGTATGTATGAGCGCAAGGATCTCAGAACCTATAAGAGCTAGAGAAATTTTAGCTGTAGGTCCTCCTAGTCCATGCGGAGATCGAGTTTGTTTCCGATAATCGATAACTTGTCCCGTATCCAAGTAATCGATAAAAATCGATATCTAAATCCTGTTTTTTAAGCAATTTTGGAAATAATAAGAGCTAGAGTCACCAAACTTGACATGTAGCTTCTAGAATAGTATCACTAACCAAATAACATATAGACTGGACAAACCGTACTTTTGAGGGTGACATTCGATATTTCTGCGGCTGGTCCAAACTCGCCTTCGTTTTTGTTCGGGTTCGAGACATGCCCGCATGCTCTCAGAGCAAGAGCGTAAAAATACATATGGCCTGTGTCGGGGAACGGCAACGCTGTCTTTTTACTCGCTCACTCTACAAGAAACTGCTGTGGCTTACTCTCATCCATATGATTTGTGCGATAGAACGGCATCGCTGTTTTTTATCTCGCTCCCACTACAGGAAAATGCTTTGGCTTACTCTCAATGCTCTTTCAATTTGTCTATGTACCGTTTAAATGTTTGTGTGTGTATTT